>NC_134827.1:118902663-118952291 GCF_004210375.1 Tachypleus tridentatus
GTTAACAGTGTTCACTATCAACATATCACTCATACAGTTAATTACCATCAGTTAACAGTGTTCACTATCAACATATCCCTCATACAGTTAATTATCATCAGTTTACAATGTTCACTATCAACATATCCTCATACAGTTAATTACCATTAGTTAACAGTGTTCACTATCAACATATCACTCACACAGTTAATTACCATTAGTTAACAGTGTTCACTATCAACATATCACTCATACAGTTAATTACCATCAGTTAACAGTGTTCACTATCAACATATCACTCATACAATTAATTACCATCAGTTTACAATGTTCACTATCAACATATCACTCATACAGTTAATTACCATTAGTTAACAGTGTTCACTATCAACATATCACTCATACAGTTAATTATCATCAGTTAACATTGTTCACTATCAACATATCACTCATACAGTTAATTACCATTAGTTAACAGTGTTCACTATCAACATATCACTCATACAGTTAATTACCATCAGTTAACAGTGTTCACTATCAACATATCACTCATACAGTTAATTACCATCAGTTAACAGTGTTCACTATCAACATATCACTACATAAGTTCATTACTTTCAGTTAACAGTGTTCACTATCAACATATCACTCATACAGTTAATTACCATTAGTTAACAGTGTTCACTATCAACATATCACTCATACAGTTAATTATCATCAGTTAACAGTGTTCACTATCAACATATCACTCATACAGTTAATTACCATCAGTTAACAGTGTTCACTATCAACATATCACTCATACAGTTAATTACCATCAGTTAACAGTGTTCACTATCAACATATCACTCATACAGTTAATTACCATCAGTTAACAAGTTGTTCACTATCAACATATCACTCATACAGTTAATCACCATTAGTTAACAATGTTCACTATCAATATATCACCTACACAGTTAATTATCATCAGTTAACAGTGTTCACTATCAACATATCACTCATACAGTTAATCACCATTAGTTAACAATGTTCACTATCAACGTATCACTCACACAGTTAATACCATCAGTTTACAGTGTTCACTATCAACATATCACTCACACAGTTAATTATCATCAGTTAACAGTGTTCACTATCAACATATCACTCATACGATTAATTACCATCAGTTTACAATGTTCAATATCAACATATCCCTCATACAGTTAATTACCATTAGTTAACAGTGTTCACTATGAACATATCACTCACAGTTAATTACCATTAGTTAACAGTGTTCACTATCAACATATCACTCATACAGTTAATTACCATCAGTTAACAATGTTCACTATCAACATATCACTCATACAAGTTAATTACCATCAGTTTACAGTGTTCACTATCAACATATCACTCATACAGTTAATTACCATCAGTTAACAGTGTTCACTATCAACATATCACTCACACAGTTAATTACCATTAGTTAACAATGTTCACTATCAACATATCACTCATACAGTTAATTACCATTAGTTAACAGTGTTCACTATCAACATATCACCTCATACAGTTTATTACCATCAGTTTACAATGTGTTCAATATCAACATATCACTCATACAGTTAATTACCATTAGTTAACAGTGTTCACTATCAACATATCACTCACACAGTTAATTACCATTAGTTAACAGTGTTCACTATCAACATATCACTCATACAGTTAATTATCATCAGTTAACAGTGTTCACTATCAACATATCACTCATACAGTTAATTACCATTAGTTAACAGTGTTCACTATCAACATATCACTCATACAGTTAATTACCATCAGTTAACAGTGTTCACTATCAACATATCACTCATACAATTAATTACCATCAGTTAACAATGTTCACTATCAACATATCACTCATACAGTTAATTACCATTAGTTAACAATGTTCACTATCAACATATCACTCATACAGTTAATTATCATCAGTTAACAGTGTTCACTATCAACATATCACTCATACAGTTAATACCACCATTAGTTAACATGTGTTCACTATCAACATATCACTCACAGTTAATACCATCAGTTAACAGTGTTCACTATCAACATATCACTCACACAGTTAATTATCATCAGTTAACAGTGTTCACTATCAACATATCCCTCATACGATTAATTACCATCAGTTTACAATGTTCAATATCAACATATCACTCATACAGTTAATTACCATTAGTTAACAGTGTTCACTATGAACATATCACTCACAGTTAATTACCATTAGTTAACAGTGTTCACTATCAACATATCACCTCACTACAGTTAATTACCATCAGTTAACAGTGTTCACTCAACATATCAACATATCACCTCAACATACAATTTATTACCATCAGTTTTCAATATCAACATGTTCACTATCAACATATCACTCATACAGTTAATTACCATCAGTTAACAGTGTTCACTATCAACATATCACTCATACAGTTAATTACCATTAGTTAACAGTGTTCACTATCAACATATCACTAAGGCCAGTTAATTACCATCAGTTTACAATGTTCAATATCAACATATCACTCACACAGTTAATTACCATTAGTTAACAATGTTCACTATCAACATATCACTCACACAGTTAATTACCATCAGTTAACAGTGTTCACTATCAACATATCACTCATACAGTTAATTACCATCAGTTAACAGTGTTCACTATCAACATATCACTCATACAGTTAATTACCATTAGTTAACAGTGTTCACTATCAACATATCACTCATACATAGCATCACCATTAGTTACAACAGTGTTCACTATCAACATATCACTCTACAAGTTAATTACCATCAGTTAACAGTGTTCACTATCAACATATCACTCATACAGTTAATCACCATTAGTTAACAGTGTTCACTATCAACATATCACTCATACAGTTAATTACCATCAGTTAACAGTGTTCACTATCAACATATCACTCATACAGTTAATTACCATTAGTTAAGTGTTCACTATCAACATATCACTCACTCATACAGTTAATTACCATCAGTTAACAGTGTTCACTATCAACATATCACTCATACAGTTAATCACCATTAGTTAACAGTGTTCACTATCAACATATCACTCACACAGTTAATATCATCAAGTTAACAGTGTTCACTATCAACATATCACTCATACAGTTAATTACCATTAGTTAACAGTGTTCACTATCAACATATCACTCATACAGTTAATTACCATCAGTTTACAATGTTCAATATCAACATATCTCTCATACAGTTAATTACCATTAGTTAACAGTGTTCACTATCAACATATCACTCACAGTTAATTACCATCAGTTAACAGTTGTTCACTATCAACATATCACTCATACAGTTAATTACCATTAGTTAACAGTGTTCACTATCAACATATCACCATACAGTTAATTACCATCAGTTAACAGTGTTCACTATCAACATATCACTCATACAGTTAATTACCATTAGTTAACAGTGTTCACTATCAACATATCACTCATACAGTTAATCACCATCAGTTAAAAGTGTTCACTATCAACATATCACTCATACAATTAATTATCATCAGTTAACATTGTTCACTATCAACATATCACTCATATAGTTAATTACCATTAGTTAACAGTGTTCAATATCAACATATCACTCATACAGTTAATTACCATCAGTTAACAGTGTTCACTATCAACATATCACTCACATACAGTTAATTACCATCAGTTAACAATGTTCACTATCAACATATCACTCATACAGTTAATTACCATCAGTTAACAGTGTTCACTATCAACATATCACTCACACAGTTAATTACCATCAGTTAACAGTGTTCACTATCAACATATCACTCACAGTTAATTACCATTAATAACTACCATCACTATCAACACAATGTTCATTATCAACATATCACTCATACAGTTAATTACCATCAGTTAACAGTGTTCACTATCAACATATCACTCATACAGTTAATTACCATTAGTTAACAGTGTTCACCATCAATATATCAATCACAGTTAATTACCATCAGTTAACAGTGTTCACTATCAACATATCACCACCATTAGTTAACAGTGTTCACTCATCAACATATCACTCATACAGTTAATTACCATTAGTTAACAGTGTTCACTATCAACATATCACCTGCTACAGTTAATTATCATCAGTTAACAGTGTTCACTATCAACATATCACTCATACAGTTAATTACCATCAGTTAACAGTGTTCACTATCAACATATCACTCATACAGTTAATTTCACTCATTAGTTAACAGTGTTCACTATCAACATATCACTCATACAGTTAATTACCATCAGTTAACAGTGTTCAACATTATCACTCAACAATTATCATTAGTTAACAATGTTCATCATCAATCACATAATCACCATTAGTTAACAGTTAAGTGTTCACTATCAACATATCACTCATACAGTTAATTACCATCAGTTAACAGTGTTCACTATCAACATATCACTCCATATACAGTTAATTACCATCAGTTAACAGTATGTTCACTATCAACATATCACTCATACAGTTAATACCATTAGTTAACAGTGTTCACTATCAACATATCACTCATACAGTTAATTACCATCAGTTAACAGTGTTCACTATCAACATATCACTCATACAGTTAATTACCTTCATTAGTTAACAGTGTTCACTATCAACATATCACTCACACAGTTAATTACCATCAGTTTACAGTGTTCACTATCAACATATCACTCATACAGTTAATTATCATCAGTTAACAGTGTTCACTATCAACATATCACTCATACAGTTAATTACCATCAGTTAACAATGTTCACATCATCAACATATCCCTCATACAGTTAATTACCATCAGTTAACAGTGTTCACTATCAACATATCACTCATACAGTTAATTACCATTAGTTAACAATGTTCACTATCAACATATCACCCATACAGTTAATTACCATCAGTTAACAGTGTTAACTATCAACATATGACTCACACAGTTAATTACCATCAGTTTACAATGTTCAATATCAACATATCACTCATACAATTAATTACCATCAGTTCACAATGTTCACTATCAACATATCACTCACACAGTTAATACCATTAGTTAACAGTGTTCACTATCAACATATCACTCATCACAGTTAATTACCATTAGTTAACAGTGTTCACTATCAACATATCACTCATACAATTAATTACCATCAGTTTACAATGTTCAATATCAACATATCACTCATACAGTTAATTACCATCAGTTAACAGTGTTCACTATCAACATATCACTCATACAGTTAATTACCATCAGTTAACAATGTTCACTATCAACATATCACTCATACAGTTAATACCATCAGTTAACAGTGTTCACTATCAACATATCACTCTACACAGTTAATTACCATTAGTTAACAGTGTTCACTATCAACATATCACTCATACAGTTAATCACCATCAGTTAACAGTGTTCACTATCAACATATCACTCACAGTTAATTACCATTAGTTAACAGTGTTCACTATCAACATATCACCTGCATACAGTTAATTACCATCAGTTAACAGTGTTCACTATCAACATATCACTCATACAGTTAATTACCATCAGTTAACAGTGTTCACCATCAATAACATATCAACATTATCACAGTGTTCAATATCAACATATCACTCATAATTAATACCATCAGTTAACAGTGTTCACTATCAACATATCACTCACACAGTTAATTACCATTAGTTAACAGTGTTCACTATCAACATATCACTCACACAGTTAATTACCATCAGTTAACATTGTTCAATATCAACATATCACTCATACAGTTCAATCAATTAGTGTTCACTATCAAACATATCACATACAGTTAATTACCATTAGTTAACAGTGTTCACTATCAACATATCACTCATACAGTTAATTACCATCAGTTAACAGTGTTCACTATCAACATATCACTCATACAGTTAATTACCATCAGTTAACAGTGTTCACTATCAACATATCACTCATACAGTTAATTACCATTAGTTAACAGTGTTCACTATCAACATATCACTCACACAGTTATTACCATCAGTTAACACATGTTCACTATCAACATATCACTCATACAATTAATTACCATCAGTTAACAGTTATGTTCACAATATCAACATATCACTCATACAGTTAATTACCATTAGTTAACAGTGTTCACTATCAACATATCACTCACACAGTTAATTACCATTAGTTAACAGTGTTCACTATCAACATATCACCTCATACAGTTAATTACCATCAGTTAACAGTGTTCACTATCAACATATCACTCATACAGTTAATTACCATTAGTTAACAATGTTCACTATCAACATATCACTCATACAGTTAATTACCATTAGTTAACAGTGTTCACTATCAACATATCACTCACACAGTTAATTATCATCAGTTAACAGTGTTCACTATCAACATATCCCTCATACAATTAATTACCATTAGTTAACAATGTTCACTATCAACATATCACTCATACAGTTAATTATCATCAGTTAATAGTGTTCACTATCAACATATCACTCATACAGTTAATTATCATCAGTTAACATATGTTCACTATCACCATATCACTCATATCACACAGTTGTTAATTACCATTAGTTAACAGTGTTCACTATCAACATATCACTCATACAAAGTTAATTACCATCAGTTAACAGTGTTAACTATCAACATATCACTCATACAATTAATTATCATCAGTTAACAGTGTTCACTATCAACATATCACTCATACAGTTAATTACCATTAGTTAACAGTGTTCACTATCAACATATCACTCATACAGTTAATTACCATTAGTTAACAGTGTTCACTATCAACATATCACTCATACAGTTAATTACCATTAGTTAACAGTGTTCACTATCAACATATCACTGATACAGTTAATCACCATTAGTTAACAGTGTTCACTATCAACAACATATCACTCACATTAGTTAATTATCATCAGTTATCAGTTGTTCACTATCAACATATCACTCTATACAGTTAATTACCATTAGTTAACAATGTTCACTATCAACATATCACTCATACAGTTAATTACCATTAGTGTTAACACATGTTCACTATCAAACATATCACTCATACAGTTAATTATCATCAGTTAACAGTGCTCACTATCAACATATCACTCATACAGTTAATCACCATTAGTTAACAATGTTCACTATCAACATATCACTCACACAGTTAATTATCATCAGTTTACAATGTTCACTATCAACATATCACTCACACAGTTAATTATCATCAGTTAACAAAGTGTTCACTATCAACATATCAGTTAACCTCATACATATCCTAATACATTAATTACCATCAGTTAACAATGTTCACTATCAACATATCACTCATAACAGTTAATTACCATTAGTTAACAGTGTTCACTATCAACATATCACTCATACAGTTAATTACCATCAGTTAACAATGTTCACTATCAACATATGACTCACACAGTTAATTACCATCAGTTTACAGTGTTCACTATCAACATATCACTCACACAGTTAATTACTCATCAGTTAACAGTGTTCACTATCAACATATCCCTCATACAGTTAATTACCATTAGTTTACAATGTTCACTATCAACATATCACTCATACAGTTAATTACCATTAGTTTACAGTGTTCACTATCAACATATCACTCACAGTTAATTACCATCAGTGAATAGCAGTGTTCACTATCAACATATCACTCACAATTAGTTAATTACCATCAGTTAACAGTGTTCACTATCAACATATCACTCATACAATTTAATTACCATCAGTTTACAATGTTCACTATCAACATATCACTCATATAAGTTAATTACCATTAGTTAACAGTGTTCACTATCAACATATCACTCACACAGTTAATTACCATT
Organism: Tachypleus tridentatus; assembly: GCF_004210375.1. Taxonomy (NCBI): domain Eukaryota; kingdom Metazoa; phylum Arthropoda; class Merostomata; order Xiphosura; family Limulidae; genus Tachypleus; species Tachypleus tridentatus. The sequence continues at coordinate 118,910,611 of NC_134827.1, forward strand.
AGTTAACAGTGTTCACTATCAACATCATCATACAATTTATTACCACAGTTAATGTTCATATCAACATATCACCTATACAAGTTAATTACCATTAGTTAACAGTGTTCACTATCAACATATCACTCATACAGTTAATTACCATCAGTTAACAGTGTTCACTATCAACATATCACTCATACAGTTAATTATCATCAGTTAACAGTGTTCACTATCAACATATCAGTTAATTCATTTACATTGTTAATCATATCACTCAGACAGTTAATTACATCAGTTAACAGTGTTTCACTATCAACATATCACTCATACAGTTAATTACCATCAGTTAACAGTGTTCACTATCAACTACCATACAAAGTTTTACCATCAGTTAACAGTGTTCATATCAACATATCATACAGTTAATTATCATCAGTTAACAGTGTTCACTATCAACATATCACTCATACAGTTAATTACCATTAGTTAACAGTGTTCACTATCAACATATCACTCATACAGTTAATTACCATCAGTTAACAGTGTTCACTATCAACATATCACTCATACAATTAATTACCATCAGTTAACAATGTTCACTATCAACATATCACTCATACAGTTAATCACCATTAGTTAACAATGTTCACTATCAATATATCACTCATACAGTTAATTATCATCAGTTAACAGTGTTCACTATCAACATATCACTCATACAGTTAATCACCATTAGTTAACAATGTTCACTATCAACGTATCACTCACACAGTTAATACCATCAGTTTACAGTGTTCACTATCAACATATCACTCACACAGTTAATTATCATCAGTTAACAGTGTTCACTATCAACATATCCCTCATACAATTAATTACCATCAGTTTACAATGTTCAATATCAACATATCCCTCATACAGTTAATTACCATTAGTTAACAGTGTTCACTATGAACATATCACTCACAGTTAATTACCATTAGTTAACAGTGTTCACTATCAACATATCACTCATACAGTTAATTACCATCAGTTTACAATGTTCACTATCAACATATCACCACATATACAATTAATTACCATCAGTTAACAATGTTCACTATCAATTTATTACTCATACAATTAATTACCATCACAATGTTCAATATCAACATATCACTCATACAATTAATTACCATCAGTTTACAATGTTCAATATCAACATATCACTCACACAGTTAATTACCATTAGTTAACAGTGTTCACTATCAACATATCACTCATACAGTTAATTACCATTAGTTAACAGTGTTCACTATCAACATATCACTCATACGATTAATTACCATCAGTTTACAATGTTCAATATCAACATATCACTCACACAGTTAATTATCATCAGTTAACAGTGTTCACTATTAACATATCACTCACATTTAATTATCATCAGTTAACAGTGTTCACTATCAACATATCCCCTAACTCATACAGTTAATTCATCATCAGTTAACAGTGTTTACTATCAACATATCACTCATACAGTTAATCACCATCAGTTAACAGTGTTTACTATCAACATATCACTCATACAGTTAATTACCATCAGTTAACAATGTTCACTATCAACATATCACTCATACAGTTAATCACCATTAGTTAACAATGTTCACTATCAACATATCACTCATACAGTTAATTATCATCAGTTAACAATGTTCAATATCAACATATCCCTCATACAGTTAATCATCATTAGTTAACAATGTTCACTATCAACATATCACTCACACAGTTAATCACCATTAGTTAACAATGTTCACTATCAACGTATCACTCACACAGCTAATACCATCAGTTAACAGTGTTCACTATCAACATATCCCTCATACGATTAATTACCATCAGTTTACAATGTTCAATATCAACATATCCCTCATACGATTAATTACCATCAGTTTACAATGTTCAATATCAACATATCCCTCATACAGTTAATTACCATTAGTTAACAGTGTTCTATCAACATATCACTCATACAGTTAATTACCATCAGTTAACAGTGTTCACTATCAACATATCACTCATACAATTAATTACCATCAGTTTACAATGTTCACTATCAACATATCACTCATACAGTTAATTACCATCAGTTAACAGTGTTCACTATCAACATATCACTCATACAGTTAATTACCATTAGTTAACAGTGTTCACTATCAACATATCACTCATACAATTAATTACCATCAGTTTACAATGTTCAATATCAACATATCACTCACACAGTTAATTACCATTAGTTAACAGTGTTCACTATCAACATATCACTCATACAGTTAATTACCATCAGTTAACAGTGTTAACTATCAACATATCACTCACACAGTTAATTACCATCAGTTAACAGTGTTCACTATCAACATATCACTCATACAGTTAATTACCATTAGTTAACAGTGTTCACTATCAACATATCACTCATACAGTTAATCACCATTAGTTAACAGTGTTCACTATCAACATATCACTCACTCAGTTAATCACCATTAGTTAACTGTGTTGACTATCAACATATCACTCATACAGTTAATTATCATCAGTTAACATTGTTCACTATCAACATATCACTCATACAGTTAATTACCATTAGTTAACAATGTTCACTATCAACATATCACTCATACAGTTAATTACCATCAGTTAACAGTGTTCACTATCAACATATCACTCATACAGTTAATTACCATCAGTTAACAGTGTTCACTATCAACATATCACTCATACAGTTAATTACCATCAGTTAACAATGTTCACTATCAACATATCACTCACAGTTAATTACCATTAGTTAACAGTGTTCACTATCAACATATCACTCATACAGTTAATTACCATCAGTTAACAGTGTTCACTATCAACATATCACTCACACAGTTAATTACCATCAGTTAACAGTGTTCACTATCAACATATCACTCATACAGTTAATTACCATCAGTTAACAGTGTTCACTATCAACATATGACTCACACAGTTAATTACCATCAGTTAACAGTGTTCACTATCAACATATCACTCATACAGTTAATTACCATTAGTTAACAGTGTTCACTATCAACATATCACTCATACAGTTAATTACCATCAGTTAACAGTGTTCACTATCAACATATCCCTCATACAGTTAATTATCATCAGTTAATATTGTTTACTATCAACATATAACTCATACAGTTAATCACCATTAGTTAACAGTGTTCACTATCAACATATCACTCATACAGTTAATTACCATCAGTTAACAGTGTTCACTATCAACATATCACTCATACAATTAATTACCATCAGTTAACAATGTTCACTATCAACATATCACTCATACAGTTAATTACCATTAGTTAACAATGTTCACTATCAATATATCACTCATACAGTTAATTATCATCAGTTAACAGTGTTCACTATCAACATATCACTCATACAGTTAATCACCATTAGTTAACAATGTTCACTATCAACGTATCACTCACACAGTTAATACCATCAGTTTACAGTGTTCACTATCAACATATCACTCACACAGTTAATTATCATCAGTTAACAGTGTTCACTATCAACATATCCCTCATACGATTAATTACCATCAGTTTACAATGTTCAATATCAACATATCCTCATACAGTTAATTACCATTAGTTAACAGTGTTCACTATCAACATATCACTCACACAGTTAATTACCATTAGTTAACAGTGTTCACTATCAACATATCACTCATACAGTTAATTACCATCAGTTAACAGTGTTCACTATCAACATATCACTCATACAATTTATTACCATCAGTTTACAATGTTCAATATCAACATATCACTCATACAATTAATGACCATCAGTTTACAATGTTCAATATCAACATATCACTCACACAGTTAAGTACCATTAGTTAACAGTGTTCACTATCAACATATCACTCATACAGTTAATTACCATTAGTTAACAGTGTTCACTATCAACATATCACTCATACAATTTATTACCATCAGTTTACAATGTTCAATATCAACATATCACTCATACAGTTAATTGCCATTAGTTAACAGTGTTCACTATCAACAAATCACTCACACATTTAATTATCACCAGTTAACAGTGTTCACTATCAACATATCCCTCATACAGTTAATTATCATCAGTTAATATTGTTCACTATCAACATATAACTCATACAGTTAATCACCATTAGTTAACAGTGTTTACTATCAACATATCACTCATACAGTTAATTACCATCAGTTAACAGTGTTCACTATCAACATATCACTCATACAATTAATTACCATCAGTTAACAATGTTCACTATCAACATATCACTCATACAGTTAATCACCATTAGTTAACAATGTTCACTATCAATATATCACTCATACAGTTAATTATCATCAGTTAACAGTGTTCACTATCAACATATCACTCATACAGTTAATCACCATTAGTTAACAATGTTCACTATCAACGTATCACTCACACAGTTAATACCATCAGTTTACAGTGTTCACTATCAACATATCACTCACACAGTTAATTATCATCAGTTAACAGTGTTCACTATCAACATATCCCTCATACGATTAATTACCATCAGTTTACAATGTTCAATATCAACATATCCCTCATACAGTTAATTACCATTAGTTAACAGTGTTCACTATGAACATATCACTCACAGTTAATTACCATTAGTTAACAGTGTTCACTATCAACATATCACTCATACAGTTAATTACCATCAGTTAACAGTGTTCACTATCAACATATCACTCATACAATTTATTACCATCAGTTTACAATGTTCAATATCAACATATCACTCATACAATTTATTACCATCAGTTTACAATGTTCAATATCAACATATCGCTCATACAATTAATGACCATCAGTTAACAATGTTCACTATCAACATATCACTCATCCAGTTAATTACCATTAGTTAACAGTGTTCACTATCAACATATCACTCATACAATTAATTACCATCAGTTTACAATGTTCAATATCAACATATCACTCACACAGTTAATTACCATTAGTTAACAGTGTTCACTATCAACATATCACTCATACAGTTAATTACCATCAGTTAACAGTGTTCACTATCAACATATGACTCACACAGTTAATTACCATCAGTTATCAGTGTTCATCATCAACATATCACTCACACAGTAAATTACCATTAGTTAACAGTGTTCACTATCAACATATCACTCATACAGTTAATCACCATTAGTTAACAGTGTTCACTATCAACATATCACTCACTCAGTTAATCACCATTAGTTAACTGTGTTGACTATCAACATACCTCCACAGTGTTCACTATCAACATATCACTCATACAGTTAATTATCATCAGTTAACAGTGTTCACTATCAACATATCACTCACACAGTTAATTACCATTAGTTAACAGTGTTCACTATCAACATATCACTATACAGTTAATTACCATCAGTTAACAGTGTTCACTATCAACATATCACTCATACAGTTAATTACCATCAGTTAACAGTGTTCACTATCAACATATCACTCATACAATTAATTACCATCAGTTTACAATGTTCAATATCAACATATCACTCACACAGTTAATTACCATTAGTTAACAGTGTTCACTATCAACATATCACTCATACAGTTAATTACCATCAGTTAACAGTGTTAACTATCAACATATGACTCACACAGTTAATTACCATAAGTTAAAAGTTTCACTATCAACATATCACTGATACAGTTAATCACCATTAGTTAACAGTGTTCACTATCAACATATCACTCACACAGTTAATTATCATCAGTTAACAGTGTTCACTATCAACATATCACTCACACAATTAATTACCATTAGTTAACAGTGTTCACTATCAACATATCACTCATACAGTTAATCACCATTAGTTAACAATGTGTTCACTATCAACATATCACTTCTACAGTTAATTATCATCAGTTAACAGTGTTCACTATCAACATATCACTCATACAGTTAATCACCATTAGTTAACAATGTTCACTATCAACGTATCACTCACACAGTTAATACCATCAGTTTACAGTGTTCACTATCAACATATCACTCACACAGTTAATTATCATCAGTTAACAGTGTTCACTATCAACATATCCCTCATACAATTAATTACCATCAGTTTACAATGTTCAATATCAACATATCCCTCATACAGTTAATTACCATTAGTTAACAGTGTTCACTATGAACATATCACTCATACAGTTAATCACCATTAGTTAACAATGTTCACTATCAACGTATCACTCACTCAGTTAATACCATCAGTTTACAGTGTTCACTATCAACATATCACTCACACAGTTAATTATCATCAGTTAACAGTGTTCACTATCAACATATCCCTCATACAATTAATTACCATCAGTTTACAATGTTCAATATCAACATATCCCTCATACAGTTAATTACCATCAGTTAACAGTGTTCACTATGAACATATCACTCACAGTTAATTACCATTAGTTAACAGTGTTCACTATCAACATATCACTCATACAGTTAATTACCATCAGTTAACAGTGTTCACTATCAACATATCACTCATACAATTTATTACCATCAGTTTACAATGTTCAATATCAACATATCACTCATACAGTTAATTGCCATTAGTTAACAGTGTTCACTATCAACAAATCACTCACACATTTAATTATCACCAGTTAACAGTGTTCACTATCAACATATCCCTCATACAGTTAATTACCATTAGTTAACAATGTTAACTATCAATATATCACACAGACAGTTAATTACCATCAGTTAACAGTGTTCACTATCAACATATCACTCATACAGTTAATTACCATCAGTTAACAGTGTTCACTATCAACATATCACTCATACAATTTATTACCATCAGTTTACAATGTTCAATATCAACATATCACTCATACAGATAATTGCCTTTAGTTAACAGTGTTCACTATCAACATATCACTCACACAGTTAATACCATCAGTTAACAGTGTTCACTATCAACATATCACTCATACAGTTAATTACCATCAGTTAACAGTGTTCACTATCAACATATAACTCATACAGTTAATCACCATTAGTTAACAATGTTCACTATCAACATATCACTCATACAGTTAATTATCATCAGTTAACAGTGTTCACTATCAACATATCACTCATACAGTTAATCACCATTAGTTAACAATGTTCACTATCAACGTATCACTCACACAGTTAATACCATCAGTTTACAGTGTTCACTATCAACATATCACTCACACAGTTAATTATCATCAGTTAACAGTGTTCACTATCAACATATCCCTCATACGATTAATTACCATCAGTTTACAATGTTCACTATCAACATATCCCTCATACAGTTAATTACCATTAGTTAACAGTGTTCACTATGAACATATCACTCACAGATAATTACCATTAGTTAACAGTGTTCACTATCAACATATCACTCATACAGTTAATTACCATCAGTTAACAGTGTTCACTATCAACATATCACTCATACAATTAATTACCATCAGTTTACAATGTTCACTATCAACATATCACTCATACAGTTTATTACCATCAGTTTACAATGTTCACTATCAACATATCACTCATACAGTTAATTACCATTAGTTAACAGTGTTCACTATCAACATATCACTCACACAGTTAATTACCATTAGTTAACAGTGTTCACTATCAACATATCACTCATCCAGTTAATTACCATCAGTTAACAGTGTTCACTATCAACATATCACTCATACAGTTAATTACCATCAGTTTACAATGTTCAATATCAACATATCACTCACACAGTTAATTACCATTAGTTAACAGTGTTCACTATCAACATATCACTCACACAGTTAATTACCATTAGTTAACAGTGTTCACTATCAACATATCACTCATACAGTTAATCACCATTAGTTAACAGTGTTCACTATCAACATATCACTCATACAGTTAATTACCATCAGTTAACAGTGTTCACTATCAACATATCACTCATACAGTTAATTATTATCAGTTAACAGTGTTCACTATCAACATATCACTCATAACAGTGTTAATTACCATCAGTTAACAGTGTTCACTATCAACATATCACTCATACAATTAATTACCATCAGTTTACAATGTTCAATATCAACATATACTCACACAGTTAATTACCATTAGTTAAGTGTTCATATCAACATATCACTCACACAGTTAATTACCATCAGTTATCAGTGTTCATTATCAACATATCACTCACACAGTTAATTACCATCAGTTATCAGTGTTCATTATCAACATATCACCACACAGTAAATTACCATAAGTTAAAAGCTTTCACTATCAACATATCACTCATACAGTTAATCACCATTAGTTTACAGTGTTCACTATCAACATATCACTCACTCAGTTAATTATCATCAGTTAACATTGTTCACTATCAACATATCACTCACACAGTTAATTACCATTAGTTAACAGTGTTCACTATCAACATATCACTCATACAGTTAATCACCATTAGTTAACAATGTTCAATATCAACATATCCCTCATACAGTTAATTACCATTAGTTAACAGTGTTCACTATCAACATATCACTCACAGTTAATTACCATTAGTTAACAGTGTTCACTATCAACATATCACTCATACAGTTAATTACCATCAGTTTACAATGTTCAATATCAACATATCACTCATACAGTTAATTGCCATTAGTTAACAGTGTTCACTATCAACAAATCACTCACACATTTAATTATCACCAGTTAACAGTGTTCACTATCAACATATCCCTCATACAGTTAATTACCATCAGTTTACAATGTTCAATATCAACATATCACTCACACAGTTAATTACCATTAGTTAACAATGTTAACTATCACCATATCACTCATACTGTTAATTACCATTAGTTAACAGTGTTCACTATCAATATATCACTGATACATTTAATTATCAACAGTTACAATGTTAACTATCAACATATCACTCATACAGTTAATCACCATTAGTTAACAATGTTCACTATCAACATATCACTCATACAGTTAATTTCCATTAGTTAACAGTGTTCACTATCAACATATCACTCACACACAGTTAATTACCATTAGTTAACAGTGTTCACTATCAAAACATCACTCATACAGTTAATACCATCAGGTAACAGTGATCACTATCAACATATCACTCATACATTTAATTATCATTAGTTAAGTGTTAATAATCAAATATCTCACACACCAGTTAATCACCATTAGTTAACAGTGTTGACTATCAACATATCACTCATACAATTAATTACCATCAGTTTACAATGTTCACTATCAACATATCACTCACACAGTAATTACCATTAGTTAACAATGTTCACTCTCAACATATCACTCATACAGTTAATCACCATTAGTTACAATGTTCACTATCAACATATCACTCATACAGTTAATTATCATCAGTTAACAGTGCTCACTATCAACATATCACTCATACAGTTAATCACCATTAGTTAACAATGTTCACTATCAACATATCACTCATACAGTTAATTACCATTAGTTAACAGTGTTCACTATCAACATATCACTCATACAGTTAATCACCATTAGTTAACAATGTTCACTATCAACATATCACTCACACAGTTAATTACCATCAGTTAACAGTGTTCACTATCAACATCACTCACACAGTTAATTACCATCAGTTTACAGTGTTCACTATCAACATATCACTCATACAGTTAATTACCATCAGTTAACAGTGTTCACTATCAACATATCACTCATACAATTTATTACCATCAGTTTACAATGTTCAATATCAACATATCACTCATACAATTAATGACCATCAGTTTACAATGTTCAATATCAACATATCACTCACACAGTTAATTACCATTAGTTAACAGTGTTCACTATCAACATATCACTCATACAGTTAATTACCATTAGTTAACAGTGTTCACTATCAACATATCACTCATACAATTAATTACCATCAGTTTACAATGTTCAATATCAACATATCACTCACACAGTTAATTACCATCAGTTATCAGTGTTCATTATCAACATATCACTCACACAGTAAATTACCATTAGTTAACAGTGTTCACTATCAACATATCACTGATACAGTTAATCACCATTAGTTAACAGTGTTCACTATCAACATATCACTCACTCAGTTAATCACCATTAGTTAACTGTGTTGACTATCAACATATCACTCATACAGTTAATTATCATCAGTTAACATTGTTCACTATCAACATATCACTCATACAGTTAATTACCATCAGTTAACAGTGTTCACTATCAACATATCACTCATACAGTTAATTACCATCAGTTAACAATGTTCACTATCAACATATCACTCATACAATTAATTACCATGAGTTTACAATGTTCAATATCAACATATCACTCACACAGTTAATTACCATTAGTTAAGTGTTCATATCAACATATGACTCACACAGTTAATTACCATCAGTTATCAGTGTTCATTATCAACATATCACTCACACAGTTAATTACCATCAGTTATCAGTGTTCATTATCAACATATCACTCACACAGTAAATTACCATAAGTTAAAAGCTTTCACTATCAACATATCACTCATACAGTTAATCACCATTAGTTAACAGTGTTCACTATCAACATATCACTCACACAGTTAATTATCATCAGTTAACATTGTTCACTATCAACATATCACTCACACAATTAATTACCATTAGTTAACAGTGTTCACTATCAACATATCACTCATACAGTTAATCACCATTAGTTAACAATGTTCAATATCAACATATCCCTCATACAGTTAATTACCATTAGTTAACAGTGTTCACTATGAACATATCACTCACAGTTAATTACCATTGTTTAACAGTGTTCACTATCAACATATCACTCATACAGTTAATTACCATCAGTTTACAATGTTCAATATCAACATATCACTCATACAGTTAATTGCCATCAGTTAATATTGTTCACTATCAACAAATCACTCACACATTTAATTATCACCAGTTAACAGTGTTCACTATCAACATATCCCTCATACAGTTAATTACCATCAGTTTACAATGTTCAATATCAACATATCACTCACACAGTTAATTACCATTAGTTAACAATGTTAACTATCAATATATCACACAGACAGTTAATTACCATCAGTTAACAGTGTTCACTATCAATATATCACTGATACATTTAATTTTCATCAGTTACAATGTTAACTATCAACATATCACTCATACAGTTAATCACCATTAGTTAACAATGTTCACTTTCAACATATCACTCATACAGTTAATTTCCATTAGTTAACAGTGTTCACTATCAACATATCACTCACACAGTTAATTACTATTAGTTAACAGTGTTCACTATCAAAATATCACTCATACAGTTAATACCATCAGTTAACAGTGATCAGTATCAACATATCACTCATACATTTAATTATCATTAGTTAAGTGTTAATAATCAACATCTCACTCACTCAGTTAATCACCATTAGTTAACTGTGTTGACTGTCAACATATCACTCATACAATTAATTACCATCAGTTTACAATGTTCAATATCAACATATCACTCACACAGTTAATTACCATTAGTTAACAATGTTCCCTATCAACATATCACTCATACAGTTAATCACCATTAGTTACAATGTTCACTATCAACATATCACTCATACAGTTAATTATCATCAGTTAACAGTGCTCACTATCAACATATCACTCATACAGTTAATCACCATTAGTTAACAATGTTCACTATCAACATATCACTCATACAGTTAATTACCATTAGTTAACAGTGTTCACTATCAACATATCACTGATACAGTTAATTACCATCAGTTAACAGTGTTTACTATCAACATATCACTCAGACAGTAAATCACCATTAGTTAACAATGTTCACTATCAACATATCACTCATACAGTTAATTACCATTAGTTAACAGTGTTCACTATCAACATATCACTGATACAGTTAATTACCATTAGTTAACAGTGTTCACTATCAACATATCACTCATACAGTGAATTACCATTAGTTAACAGTGTTTACTATCAACATATCACTCAGACAGTAAATTACCATTAGTTAACAGTGTTCACTATTAACATATCACTCATACAGTTATCACCATTAGTTAACTGTGTTGAATATCAACATATCACTCATACAGTTAATTAGCATTAGCTAACAGTGTTTAGTTGTTCATTAAAGAGTATGCTATCTGTGTATTTATCAATGTACTAATATATTGTAATCACATTGGTTTAATGTTTTAAAGATAATGGATTCTGTACTGTTTCTTAATGTCTTATTATTAACCATCTAACTTTAATATATTATTTTACCATTCATTTTATACATGAATTGTATTTCCTTTATGTTTTTCCATCTGACCTTGTCCAGGTTGTATATCAATATTTCACAACTGGTTCTGTGTGACAAGAGTTCATTTGTATAGATATATTTTAAACTCTAAGACTATTCTTTAGAGTTTTTAAACTATAGAGGAGTGCGTTAAAGAGAAGTAGAAATTACAACTTAGATTTTAGGATGATGACAGGTCCCCTAGTGGCCGATTTGAATTTCTTGTGATTTCTGGATGAAGTAATGACAGCACTGTCCAAACTGGTCATCTCTTTATTACATTACTTTATATTTATCAACACATATTTACATGAGATTAAAAGTTTCTAGGCAGCAGATCTGAAAAATTAAAACAAATATTCTAAAAAGCCAGAGTAAATCTCATATTTAATCATGTGGTTTACACTTTGTGGAAATTGTTCCCTTATACAATGAACTTCAGTCTGTGATCCACAAGAATATTTGCATATCGCTATAAAACAAACTAGGTTTCACTGTTATTACTTTAACTAAATAAAATGGAATGAAATCTGTAAACACTGAGGTAATAACCTCCTTCATTTGTTTTACTGTACAAGAAAATTAAAACATATTACAACAACTTACAAAGAAAAACAACAATCTAGCCCTTCAAGACTCTCCATTTTGTCATGTAGTTACCAATGGTTTCTTTCAGAAATACTGACAGATGGTTAAAGTCCAACTAAAATATAACATAAATATTCATCTCACTTGTTCTCCCAACCAATTCAGCCAAATCTACAAACAAAACAGAACAGCATCTATCATCGTGTTCACCTCTGCTCTTCCATAATCTATAAAAGATACAATAAAAATGTGCTACTCTTGTATGCTTTGTTTTAAAATGCATCTACTGCCACATGATACCAGTAAATTAACAACTTATCTATTTAGTTAAGGTAGGCTGAAAAGACAGATAACCAACCGGTCTGGAATGACAACTTTCTACATCTATAGCGACGCGTGAGTACCTTCTCATAAAACATACTACACTGAAACATTTGAGGAGTATTGATTTGCAGCTCAAGAACTACGCCCTAGATCCATGTTGTAAGTTGGTAAAACCTTATTTGTAACTACCATGTCAGAGGGATCCACTGTGACATCACAAACTCTTGCACGGCACCAGTCTTGAAGACGAACTCTCCCATGACACCAGTCTCAATGACAAACCCTACAATGGCACCAGTGTTGATGGCACAAACGCACATGGCACCACTCTTGACACAGCATGACTGGATGGCATAATCTCACCTGCCGATTTTCACGACAGATTAACGTAGCACTTCTCAGTCTAGTCTCGCTCGCACGTCCGACTCAGTCCGCCTTGATGGCACAACATGTCTCGACAGTACAATCACATGCACAACACTAGTCTCCAGAAGAAAACTCATGTTAACGAGAAAAGCGCCATTTTAGCATTCATCCTAGTGATAGTATTACACAGCAGCAGTCTTGATATGTGAGCTGCCACCCACAACACCTACTCTGTTTGTGAAACAGTTTTATCCTAATGAGAACTTTATGTTCATAATATTGAGCACGTACCACTGCAGCACCCACTGCTCCTGTCTTTGCTCTTGTGTCTCTGATCTAAAAATAAAAAAAACAAATCTCACATCAACTTTTAATGTTTCACATAATATCGGTTTCAACAACCTTTAAATTAGCACATTCAATAGAGAGAAATAAATTTAACTAACCACACAATATTTAAAAATAATTAAACAATAGTACAATTTTAGATAGGTCATTTTTCTTATATAATAAAAGCAAACAACTGATATTTTCTGAGAACCCAAAACAGGAAACTAGAAAACTGTTTTCATGAATACAATAATTGATTTGTTACAACAAGCAATACGTTAAGTAACATTAGCTTGTTAAGTTACCAAAATAGAAATTGTGTTCAACTTCTCAACAAGCAATACATTAAGTAACATTAGTTTGTCAAGTTACCAAAATAAAATTGTGTTCAACTTCTCAATGAGCAATACGTTAAGTAACATTAACTTGTCAAGTTACCAAAACAGAAATTATGTTCAACTTCTCAACTGTACTTTTAATTTAAAACTAGCAAAAAATAAAGTTCAACTAAAGTTACAAAAGTAAAACACTTTTAACACGTTGAAAGAAGATCAGATACAACACCAATTTTCATTAATTATTTGTAAATATTGATGTAATGAACTAAGAAATAATAACACCATAATAATAGTAAATAATAATATTTAGTGAGTATCCTTTCCTTAAAATACTTTCATGTACCTTGGGAATTTGGTTCAGGTAGATTTTCTCTGGGTACAAGATGCATCACTGTGGTTCTACCTAGTGGAAGCTGAAGAGCTGAGAAAAAACGTCACAAGTTGTTACTGTAGGAGTTAGCAGAAAACTGTTCTCCTCAATTAGGAATATTCTGAGATAATACCATGATAATTCAACAAGTGTTTGATAGCATTTTCTAATGCATAATATTGTCAGAACAAGTTGAACCATTACTTAATTCTAGTGGTTAACTTTAACAATTTTCAAGCTATGTTAATGTTGTATTTATAAAAACATTATCGGAACTGATTAGTTTGCGTCTACCATAATTTATTAAATCTAATATTTATTGTTTTTTATCAGCGACTTTAATACAAAATTAACAAAGAAACAACAAGTGAAAACAAAACGACATTCCCACTTCCCTACTACTTTTCTAGTTTAAAACTACCACTTAAATTCTGAGACTTTAAAATAGTTAATATCAGCTTAGTTTGAATCCAACGTGAATGGCTGAACCTGGCTGATTTTAATTAGTTACCTCCTAAAGTAACATTCCCATGTAAAAATCGGCCTTGATAAATCAATCGTAAAATCTCTGCCTTGGACACACCTTCTTCTGCCCACTCTGTAAAGAAACAAAAACAATCTATATTTCTGGACACTAATGACATTCATCATGTAAGCATCTTCATACAATTGGCATATCTTGTTAAAACACACGTGGACAGAATAATTGGATATAGTTGACTGATTGATTTAGTGAGTTATGGCACAAAGCAACAAACGTCCGGTTAAAAGGTAAAAATAAATTAAATGTAGTAAAATACATAAAAGGAAATGAAGGTAAAACAAAATATCATTGAAAAACAGAAAAAGCATAAAACCAATGTTGACACCTAGTTTACAACGTTAAGAGAGAAAGCAGAGTAAGAGAAGTTGTAAAGGACTTTCTCTAACATAATGGTAATTATCATAACCCGCCAGGAAGACTAACAGGTAAGTATAAGAACCACCGTCAGTCACCTGAAGTTGGCCTTTCCAGTCCTGGTTCCGGGTTGTGTGTCATTATGGCCAGTACCAAAAGGTAAAGTAATAAAAGTGTTAAAAGACATGCAGCAAAATTGTAATAACAACTCGCCAGGATGACTAACGGATAGTTCAAACAGCAGCGTTAGTCACCTGAAGTTGGCCGTTCCAGTCCTGGTGTTGGGTTATTTAATGTTATGGCCATTTTCCAATTTCAAATTAAACTAGAGAGATTGAGATTCTGAAAAGGAAACCAAAATTAAAAGGTGTCATGAATAAATATCAAACACTTAAATGAGGTTAAAACATTAATGGCCATTAAAAAACTAAAAACTTTATCAAGGTGGACAGTGTCACCATCACCAATAACACTGTCCAATGTTACAGACAAACCGGGAGTCAAAACGTGTTTAAAATAGAGCCATCGTTGAGAGTAGTAACAATGGCAAGAAAGTAAAATGTGGCTTACAGTGATTTGAGTGTTACACAAACTACACACTGGTGTATCAGCTCCAGATAAAAAGAAAACGATGAGTTAAAAACTGTGACCAATGCGTAGTCTACTTAGAACAACTTCCTCCTTCTGAACCTTACGGAAGCTAGACGGCCAAAGCTCAATATAGGGTTTTATTTGAAAAGGCTTGTTGTCACGTTGCTCACCCCAAGTGAACTGCCAGCTAGCACGGAGCCAAGACTTGAAAACAGGACCATAGTCCATGTATGGAATGGAACAGGCACAGCGGTGATAGTGCTAGAGCAGATAGATTTAGCTACCGTGTCTGCAAGCACATTCTCGCAAATACCAACGTGGCCTGGTATCCAGACAAACTGGATAGAAGTAGATGTTAAAGAGAAATGGGCCAGTCAGTTTTGAATATCAGCGAGAACAGGGTGTGAGCCAACGTGGAAGTGATTCCAGGGCCAGCAGAGAACTAAGGGAGTCAGTATAAATAGTGCAGGCAGAGTACTGCTCAGCTTCAACATGATCCAGTTTAAGAGATATGGTGTACAGTTCAGCAGTGAACGCAGAAGCTGTAGAGGGGATTCTGCGTGCAACCACCGAACCGCAACAAACCATGGCAGAGCCCACATAATTATCTGATTTGGAACCATCAGTATAAATTGGAATGGAATGATTGTTCGAAAGATGTTCAGTTAATAAAAGACGGTACTTCCAATCGGGAGTATCTGCCTATTTCAGATGACTTAAAGAAAGGTCAAATTTGGGGCTGCAATAAGCCATGGGGGGATAGGCTGACTAGTGGATTCTACAATGTTATCCAACAACAGATCCAATTCATCCAATTGCACCTGGATGAAAAGGCCAAAAGGAGCAATGGCAGATTGTCTGTTTTGATAAAGTAAGGCCCACTGAGGAAGGAAAACACAACCCCAGGTGGGATGCATTGGTAAGGAATGAAGTTTTGAAGAATATAGTAAAGACAGTTGCAAACGGCAAAAATGCAGAGAAGGTTCATGAGATTCTACGTATACGCTTTGAACTGGGGAGGTGCAGAAAGCCCCAGTGCAGAGTCGAAGTTCTTGATGATGAATGGGGACCAGCATCTTTAAGGCCGAGGGTCTGGCAGAGCCATAGACCAGTGATCCATAGTCGAGTTTTCAATGAATATTAAGGCCGAGGGTCTAGCACAGCTATAGCCCACTGATTCATAGTCGAGTTTTCAATAAATATTACGGCGGGTCTGGCAGAGCCATAGACCATTGATCCATAGTCGAGGTTTCAATGAATATTAAGGCCGAGGGTCTGGCACAGCCATAGCCCACTGATTCATAGTAGAGTTTTCAATGAATAAGAGCACGATATACCTTTAACATTGAACATCGATCCGCTCCCCAACTGGCGGTAGAGAGAACACGGAAGATGTTCAGTGCTCTTTTGCATTTGACCCGTAGCTGCTTTAAGTGTGGTATAAAGGTCAGCTTATGGTCAAAGATAAGCCCCAAGAACTTGGTCTCAGGGACCACTGGCAACAAAACTTCACCGATACAGAGTTCAGGATTAGGGTGAATACCCATTTGGCTGCAAAAGTGCATGCAAACGATTTTAGAGAGAGAAAAATTAAAGCCATTCGCCATAGTCCACTTCAGTACACGATTGAGGGCAGTTTGTAGTTGCCGCTCAACATATCTCATGTTCGACGACTGACACGAGATGTGAAAGTCGCCGACATAGAGCCCGTTCCAACTGTGAGAGGGAGTTATTCAGTGATGGCATTTATCTTTATACTGAAAAGTGTGACACTCAAAACACAGCCCTGAGGGACCCCAAGTTCCTGTACAAAAGAACGGGAAAGTGTCGAACCCACACGAACTTGGAATCTCCTGTACATTAAAAATTTTTTAATAAACATGGGTAAATGGCCACATAACCCATATATATGGAGGTTTCACAAAATTCCATACCTCCATATTGTGTCATAAGCCTCTCAATGTCAAAGAATATTGAAACAAGATGTTGGCATTTGAGAAAGGCTTCTCTGATTGATGTTTCAAGTCAATTAGGTGGTCCATGGTGGAGTGCTGTCGTGAAACCCACACTGGGTGGGAGAGGAGGTTGTTTGATTCAAGGAACCAAACAAGACAAGCATTAACCATCCTCTCTAAGGTCTTACAAAGACAGCTCGTCAAAGCAATTGGACGGTAGTTTGAAGGAATCTTGGGATCTTTCCCAGGTTTAGAGAAAGGTAAGATAATAGCCTGGCATCAGGCATCAGAAAAAACATTCTCCTGCCAGACCTGGTTGAAAACAATTAGAAAAATATCAAGAGAAGCAGGAGAAAGATGGTGCAGTATGTCATAGTGTACATCATCAGGTCCAACAGATGTACTGCCAGACCAATGAAGGGCCATTTTCAGTTCCACCAGTGTAAAGGGACAATTATAGTTAAAGAAACAGTCAGTTCGAAATGAAACAGGAAGCAATCAGTGTTTTGATATCATACATATTAGAAAGTAAACCTCGACAGTTCCATTGTATCAAGATGGCCATTTTAATGACGGTAGGCAAAGTGGCTGGAGAACCCTTCTGTTTACGACCACGCCTTTTTTTCCTTACTGTCCTTATTCGGAGGAGGTCTATCGACCTCCATGGATCCTGCTCTGGGTTGATTGGGCAGGTCTTTGTTGTTGGAAGAGGATTCCAGTGACTGAGGACGCGAACGAATGATTGTTTTGCATCGTTGGGTGGGAGGAAAAGATGTATCAGAAGAAATGCCTGTATTTGAAACTGAAGGATGTGATCTTGAGGTTTGTTGGAATGTATGGGAGGAACAGAGATGGGTGTAGAAGTCGATTCATCAACCTTTTAACCATGGAGGTCAAAGGCTTTTCATTTGTTTTGAAAATGATTTTCTCTTGGAGGCACAGAGAGATCTGTCTGCACTCCCACTGTAGTTGTGGAACGAAGTGCAGCAGCATATGTCCGAGATGAAGTGGTAGACAGCAATTTCCGAGCCTCAGGATAACTAATGTTATGAGTTGTTTTCAAACGCTGCACCTCTTTTCCTCCAACCATTTTTGGCAAGAATGAAAATAGGAAAGGTGGGAACCATTGCAGTTGACACAATGTGGGTCCATGTGACACTCATAGACATCGTGGTCCTTGCCACCACAATGAGCACATGTCAGGGAACCACGACAGGATGTCTTTGAGTGGCCGAACCTCTGACATTAGAAACATCGGAGAGGGTTTGGAATGTACGGCCGCACCCTGCAAAGTAGATAACCTGCCTTGATGGTGGCAGGTGCACATGGTGATGTAAATGTCAAAACGAGGATATCTGTCGGCAGTGTAACTCCGTCTTTGCGAGTGCAGATGCGCCTCTATACAGAAACTCCTTGAGTGGAGAGACCAGCGAGAATCTCTGACTCGGGGACATTCTTCAAATCCCTCTCAATAATAACTCCTTATGATGAATTCAAAGTAGCATGAGGAGTAACCTCAATAGGTACATCCCCAATTGCCTTTGAATTCAAGAGGAGTTTACTGTGTTGGGATGTGGATGTTTCAACCAACATGTCTCCAGATCCAAGCTTTGGAGAGCCAGCAAGTTCCTCTAGTCACTTCTGAAAAAAAAAGGGGGACATTTGCCCTAAAGGTTTTTCTGAAAGAGAATGTAATATAAGAAAATGGGGTACAGGTGTTACAGATGTTGAAGATTGCTGCTCAGAGTCTTCAAGACGTGGTCGTTTACCTATTGACTGTTTTTTCACTATTTTATTTAAATTTTTGTTGAAGGATCCATAGGAAAAAAGGAAAATTTTGGTACTCACTGACCCCACCCACCATAGAACCTTGCGAGGGGATGCACTACAATGTCATGCAAGGACACTGCACAAATGCCAGGGTTTCATGAGCACTATACCCAAACACCAGCATCAGACACAATGTCCACAACACTCATTGAGAACCTCCAACACTGGTACTTGGTTGACTCTAGCCCAAGGGGACCAGCCGACTGACCCAAGGGGGGCCACCCAAAGGCCAACCGTCTACAGGAATTCAAGGCCAAAGTGGTGTGCTAGGGTTGGACCCCTCAACCACTAGGATCCTCTCCTCCCCTTCACGGGTCACCACGCACGACAAACACGTGGGTGGATGTTTAGATCTTAGAGGAGGTAAACTGAAAGATCAGAACCTTCCTTGGGTGGTCCCCTCACCACGTACAGGAATCCACACCGAGGGGAACAATTGGATATAGATTGCTTCTTGTTAATTTATAAGAAACATTACATTTCCCTATCAGATAACACTCCAATTCCATAAGATACCACATGCTTTTTCATCAGTATTATGCATACATGTACATATTAGGCCTAGTAAAATAAGCAGCTCTTGAACCAAATATAATGACAAGGATTAACATAAGCCTGACTGCCTGAAATGTAAGAGCTTGTCCCACCAGTTTTAAGAAGGCTACATTGCAACAGTAGTCTGTTTATCACAATGTTTTATTACCCTACACAAAATGAACATTTGACAGTTTTAATCATTTTGTATATTGTATCCTAATAACATAACTTAGTTATCACATCTCAAGAACCATGGTTTCTGTTACCAATATACAAAATATGCTCACCCATACACACATGGGGATATCATAGTTCCTTCTGGAAAACAACTAAGGTGAACCAACTTTGCACCACAGACAGAAGAAAACTGTAAGTACCCACCATACACCCTTGGACTATTCTTCACCGATGAATTCAGGTGCCATGATCTTGTGATTGCCTTCTGATCACTGATTAAATATTCCAGTTCCAATAAACATGTTCATACCTTCAGTGGTATGGAGAACATTTCACTAATAGAACTACTACCACATACAGATTTTAGTTGATTTTACATACATATAAGTATGAACAATATTAAACCTGTAGCAGTAAAGATTTGACATTACTTATGACCTGTTGAAACCAAACAGGTCTGACCAGGTAGGTTCTGTAAGTAGTTATCAAACTGGTAAAGTATTCTCAAATTTTTAATGTTGAATAAAGAACCTTGTGTTTTTACTTCATAAGATGTTCAAATTTGCAAGATATTGAAATAACTTGCCAACTGGGTGAAGCATAATATATTTACATTTTAAATTTAAATTGCAACACCTTGAAGTGAATCTACTCAACGAAAACCCGAGCTTAAGATACATCATACACATTTAATAAAGATTCTAACTGTCCACTGCTTGTGTTAACACATCATACACATTTAAGAACAATTCTAGCTGTCCACAGCTTGTGTTAACACATAATACACATTTAAGAACAATTCTAGCTGTCCACTGCTTGTGTTAACACATAATACACATTTAAGAACAATTCTAGCTGTCCACTGCTTGTATTAACACATAATACACATTTAAGAACAATTCTAGCTGTCCACTGCTTGTATTAACACATAATACACATTTAAGAACAATTCTAGCTGTCCACTGCTTGTATTAACACATAATACACATTTAATAAAGATCCTAATTGTCCACTGCTTGTGTTAACACAATACACATTTAATAAAGATTCTAACTGTCCACTGCTTGTGTTAACACATATATATTTTATAAATATTCTAACTACTCAATGCATTTGTTTGTACGTCATACACACTGAATAATGATTCTAACTGTCCACAACTCTTGTTAATACATGAACATACACCATAAACAGAATGCCATAACTCACAACAAAACTGTGAGAGAGATCACACATGGTTAAACTAGAACATCAATGTCTACATTACCTTGAGGCCAGTTATCAAATATGTGTTGGGCAATATCCGTAGCTGAATCACTAGGACTGAAAATGAATTCCTTTGTTTTTCCTGTTACAAGGATGAGTCTCAAATTGATCTACAAAATTCAAACATAGCCTGCTTTATGTAATACATCCCCAGAGTTTGACAAAAATAAAACACTTTTATCTGAGAAAAACACACATTCACAATCTGTCATATAATAACATGTAAAAAGAGATTCACGATGTTAGAAAAACATGCAAGTTCAACAAGTCTTGATAGAAATTAATATAAACCACTGTAACCCAAATGCTTTTAAAAGGTAGACCTTTCTTCTTCAAGGGTAAACTGGTAATAGTGGTGTAATTTAATTGTGTGTGTATATATAAAGGGTGTTTAGTGACATCATGAAGACCATCCAGTTCTCCACAAAATGTCTATTTCTCCATATACTGTTGTAAGTATCTCATTTCTGGTATAGGGTAGCCAATGCTGAGAGTGTGTGATAAAATATATGTATATTTAAACCATACTTAGGTGTGCAAGTAAAATAAATGTGACATCTCAATACATATCTTTAAAATCTATAATATAAATCTGACACTATAAAGGTCCCTAACCACTTTCCACCATCTCTGACACCACAAGGTCCCTAACCACTTTACACTATCTCTGACACCACAAAGGTCCCTAACCACTTTACACTATCTCTGACACCACAAAGGTCCCTAACCACTTTACGCTATCTCTGACACTATAAGGTCCCTAACCACTTTACGCTATCTCTGACACCACAAAGGTCCTTAACCACTTCACACTATCTCTGACACCACAAAGGTCCTTAACCACTTCACACTATCTCTGACACCACAAAGGTCCTTAACCACTTCACACTATCTCTGACACCACAAAGGTCCCTAACCACTTTACACTATCTCTGACACCACAAAGGTCCTTAACCACTTTACACTATCTCTGACACCACAAAGGTCCTTAACCACTTTACGCTATCTCTGACACCACAAAGGTCCTTAACCACTTTACACTATCTCTGACACTATAAAGGTCCTTAACCACTTTACACTATCTCTGACACTATAAAGGTCCTTAACCACTTTACACTATCTCTGACACCACAAAGGTCCCTAACCACTTTACACTATCTCTGACACCACAAAGGTCGCTAACCACTTTACACTATCTCTGACACTATAAAGGTCCTTAACCACTTTACACTATCTCTGACACCACAAAGGTCCCTAACCACTTTACACTTTCTTGTGAAAAAAAAAACCTACAATGTACCAAATGTAACACTGCATTAATTTGATGAAAATAAACTCTGCTTACAGTTATTTTTTCACACACAAGGACTTTTCAAGGAACTTAACAATCAGTGCAATTAGAAAAGTCCATCTACAAGTAAGCTAACTATTGGAACTTTATTAGAAACAGAGTTTCTCAATCATTCCTTCTTATGCACAGTTTTATTTAATTTTATACTAATAACAATATCATACACTTCAGTTAAACATAATCCACTGTTCATCAGACTACTCACAGTTTTATTTAATTTTATACTAATAACAATATCATACACTTCAGTTAAACATAATCCACTGTTCATCAGACACTATTTTAAAACTACTTTAATCTTGTCAAACTAGTTTTGAATTTATACATTCTTGTAACATGTTATATTGTTGAATGGATTTGTAGTGAGAATACAAAAACCAGTCCAGGTAACATATCCTTTGTACACATTACTTGGACAACTTTACCTTATCAGCAGGAAATCTGGATTCCATTTTCAAGAGATATTAGACTGAAATAAACAAACTTTAAAATATTAGTTGTCATCTTAATAAGTTTCACATAAATGTAGAGAAACACATATATTCAATACATTAATTACATTTAACATACAAAAATAACCCAGAATAATAATTACATGCCTTTTGTTTCCATAATAATTGGAGCTTGGAAACAAAGAATGATCCTTAAGATACATTGACTTACTTAATCACATCATATAGTGCATGGTACTTGACCTTAGGAAAACTTATCAACCAACAATGAATGTAAAACCAGAAAACTGTAATATATGAATGTTACTAAAATCTCCAAACAGTTTATATTATAAACTACTGACTTAAACTTGTTACAGTATAAAAGTTTTCTAGCTTGTGACTTACACTCAGATGTTTTTCATATTCAGATAAACATATTAATCTAGTTTTTCCTACAACAGTTATGATATAAATAATTTCATAACTTGCAACTTACACTTGATTTTAATTTATGTAAAAGACAGTAATAGTTTATTACTATGTTACATAAATAAAAGTAGTTATTAATAGGACACATTTTCATCTTTTAAAAGATATTGTCTAACAGAGAAATGAAAAGTTTAATTCTTAAGAACAACTAGATTCCAAGCTACATTAGAGAAAACAACAACATTCTCTGAATGACACCAGGCAGTTTGTTTTTATGGTGTTTGATAGCTAAAGAACAAAAACATTTTTTTTTATCACAATCACAAGTGGTATATGAAACAATTTAAACCAAACACTGGATGTTTTTCACCTCAACCACGTATTTAATAAATATTTTGATGATTTGTAATAATGCAATTACAAAAAACAAACGTTCAAGATCCTTCCAACACAGAAATGAAACTACATACAGGAGACACCCCCAACTGTGATTGGCTGATGAGTGAGCATGCCAACACCAGAGATGCCAACTATTTCAAAGGCCTGAGCAAAAAGATTGTAGACAAAGCCCTTTATCATTTGCGGCTACTAGGCCTGACCAATGTCTCTAAGCTGTTTATTATTATATTATTATTATAACTTGTTATTTATTACTGCTATAGGTTGCTCATTTATGACTGTGTTTTGTGAATTTAATAAATAAATTTTAAAATTTCTTTTGAAATTGTCTTTTATTGAGTTCAGAGTAACAAACATACTGGTAAAACAACATTGAACATGCACAAACAGTAAGCAGAAAAAGCCTTCGTGTAAGGACTAGTTTATATCATGTTTATGACACTTATTGTAATAGTTTTGTAGCTGTTGCAGCCTTTGCTTTCATGAGAATGTCTCTGGATGGTTGGGAGTTATAACAACATTGTCTATTTGACTGCATACACATCTTGTGTGTTATAATACTGCTCAAAACTGAGGTGCTTAAGTTTGGTCTGAACTTGCTTTTGTTTTAGTCACTAAACTAAATATCCTTCCACTGTCAGCATTAGAATGAAAGATTGTAAGAATTCCAAGCATAACCCTACACAGAATGTCATACTTCTGGTTGCCATTTCCATCCTTAACTGTAGACAGCTGAACCCAAAACTTGTCAACATTCAACTGAAGGACAGTTTCTGAGAAAGTATCAATTTGATAGTTCAAATATTGCCCTTCCAACTTGTCAATAGTGTTGTGCTCATGTGTATTGACAAGGACAGGATACCTGTCTGTGAAGAAGTGTAGAGAAGAGAAATCTTTGGTGACTTTTAGTTTTGGATCAGCAATCTCTACATGAATCAGAAATTCATCATATAGAGCAGTGGTTCTTAACCTTTTTCAGTGTTTGCACCCCTTTCAAATCAGTAATCATTTCTCGCACCCCCTGAAAACTAACATATAAAAAAAGCTAAAAATATAAAGCATACTCTTATGTAAAAATATAATTTGCATTAATTATTCATGGGCATCCTCGCACCCCCCTTGGGAATCATCTTCGCACCCCCTAGGGGTGCGGGCACCCCTGGTATAGAGGGAAATGTTTCATCATGTAATTTGTAGCTGCAATATAGTATTTCTTGAGACTGCTGTAGAAGCTGATTAGGTCCAGGTCCTTTTCATAATTAACAATGCATTCCTTGGCAGCATTTCCAATAGAAACTGCCTCATCAGATTTGTGTAAGGATTCATTGCTGTAGTCAAGTTCAGTGATGTTGTCTTCAAGATATTCTGGCTTGATGTATCTGACAAGTATATTTTTAACTTGTGTAATCAGAGTTATATGTATAATGTGTATGCAAGGTTCTTCTCTTTGCAATATCAAATAGGCTTGCTCAAATAGAGGAATTGCAGATTGAAGAAAAAAAACAACATAACAAGTTCACTTTGTTGTCTAAGAAAACTGTTAACTTATCTAACTTGCTCTGCACATAACTTTTCTTGGTTACTTCCTTGTTAGCTTTCATTTTCTACTCATTGATTGTCTCTTCTTTAATTCAAGGTCAGACTGCCTAAACATATATTGAGTTATATCAAATGTTTCTTTGTCTGCTTTTAGAGACTGTTGTCTTATGTCCCTGTGTGGTTGAGAGGATATCCTGACTGTTAAAGTCTTGCTGCCTTTTGAATCTAGTTTTTCCTTTTCACAGTGAAAATACTTCTTCAATGACTTCCACATGTCCAATATTCTGTTGAAGCACACCCCAAGTGATAGCCATCTTGTGTTGACAAGTTGTAGAATTTTTCTTGTTTCTTTGTAATACAATCCTTGAAACTCTTTGAAATGTTGTTTTCTGCTAGCACTTTTGTCCAGAAAATAGTGGATATCTATCAATATATCAGAAACTGGACAAGGAAGTTCTCTGGAAGCTTTCTGGGCAGCAATGCAGCAATATTCATGAGGTGACAGACACAGCCCATGAAGTAAATGCTAGGTTGTCACCTTGAGATGTGTCCCATCACACCTTTACCTATACCAGACATAACTGAGCCATTGTCTGAAGAAAAACTAAGACAGTTTTCCCATAAAATTTTGCTCTTTGTCAATTCGTGGTCCAAAATCTTGAAAATATTCTCTCCCATTGAGGCTTCTTTCCATTCCACCATTGTCAAAAAGAACAAACAATTTTTTCCAAGCAAAGGGTCGGGATATCGTGCAACCACTGGATACAGTTTTGAGTCACCCATGTCTGTGGATTAGTAAGTATGCTTGAAATCATTTTGTTATCTTCACAACCCAACATTTGTACAATGGCTGTAGTTTTGGTTCTAACACAGCCATATTTTTTTGCTATATCAGAGTCTGGGAACATTTTTCTGAATAGATGTCCTGCATGATCAGCTACAGCTAGGGGTAAATTATGAGCAATGACAAATTGTGTGAACATCTCTTCTGCATTTATGGTTTCATATTCTGAATTCTTACTCATAAATGTTGTTATCTGCATCGCTTTTGTCTTCGCCTCAGCCTTTTGTTGGCAAGTTGCTGATTTTGTATGTCTGGAACAATTGTTTTTCCTGCCATGTACCACAGAAAAATCGATGTGACAAACTGTACAAAACGCATGACTGTCACTGACTTTTGATACAATGACTGGATATTTTGCACTATACTCTTTCCTAAATTTTGATTCATAGTTTTAGTCCTTTTAGATTTGCCAGAAACAAGACAATCTGGTGAGCGAGGCCTCTTTTTTCCATCTTGTGAACGATTGCATTGGTGTTTCTATGCCACTTAGAAAACAAGAAATACCCACCTACTCGAGCACTGACTGGCTGACAAGCACTGATGACGTAACTATGGATTCCCCACGATACCCAGTATGGAGAAGCACCACACTCAAACTATTGGTAGGCGCCGGAGATAAAATATTTTTCTATTATTTCAAGCACAAACATGATTATCACAAGTAGCCATTTGGACTATGTCTTTATTTATTATCAAAATTTATTTGTATCTCACTAGAAATTTTCTTTTCACCCCTTTCAAGCCCTGGGGAACAATTTATCACTTTATTGTATAGGCCTATATAATAATTTGGGAGTTGCAACAAGTCGAAATATTTGTCTGTATGAGTGTATAGTCGTAATGTATACACCAAAATCGAATTATTATGCTCAAACTGTAATGGTTGGCATCTCTGCAACACAGAACTGAAACCAGAGAAACCTAAGTCATAATAGCAACAGAAACCAATAAAGTCTAAAAAAAAAGAGAGAAAATCACCAAATTAACAAAATATTTAACAGCATTTATGTAAATCATTACAAAACTAATATGTGCCACTAACAACTGATTAAGAACCAAGTATCAGTTGGTTGTCCATAACCAATAACCAGATATGATTTTAGAATAATACCCACTACTAACAATTAGCAACTGGTAACACTATAGGATTTTAAATTTTGCGATTTAGTAATTAGCTTTAAGAATATATAACAATCAAAAGGTCTATTCAAAATAAATGACCAAATATTTTAAGAAGAAATTCAATAAATTTGTGAATCTCCTAAGAGTATTTACATAAATCACACTATATATAACTTACTTAGTCTTAAATTTCTACAAAATTAAAAGAATTTAGATAAAATCTCTTCACTGATTTTTTGAGAGAATTTACGCATTACTGCAATCACTAGAGAAACTTTCTGTAACTTTAACTAACTAATCAGTGATGTCGAGAAAACCCACTTGTAGAGAAATATATGTAAAATGGCTGGTTTGGGTTGAAAATTTTTTCATAGAGGTTTACAAGAGAGTTACCTCTTTTGTGAACCTGACGATGACTGAAAAGGTCAAACGTTGTTCACCTCTCTATGTAAAAAATTTTCATAACAAACGCCGCTTTTACATATCCATTAACTATTCGATCATTGTTGTAGTAATGAAACTAATTAATTAAAAATTCAGTTAAATGTCAAATTCTTTTATTCAACATTCAATTAAATATCCTTATGTTTTAAAAAATTATGATGTAGCTTTAGTTTAAACCTTAGCTAAACATTTTGAACAGAAGCAGGAAAATATTATTATAAAGATGAAATTTTCTGTGAGAATTTTTGAAGTGTGGATAAAAAAAAATTTAGCCTAACAGAAAAACATGCTAGAAAACAGAGAATTCAAAATGCTAACACACCACACTCAAATTTTACTTCTGCTTCGATTATCATATTATACTTGTTCTCAACTTAAACACTTCATACATATTCAACATCATAATGCTTTAATTGTACAATGAAGATGGCTACACTTGATGTCAGTGAAACTGACCAACAGTTACTAGAACTGTTATACACACATCACTGTGGTGTCACCACTAGACTATGTCTAGTAGTTTCAGATAGTGAATAACAATGTAATTTAAAAGTAATGTTCACATACTTCTGATAAATCTAAACTGCACAGATAACATGTTACATAATTTATTAATAAATGAAATAAAACCTGATCTAGTTATGTGATGAGATGAAACCTGCTTGAAGTAAAATGTATCTCAAAACAGCTTGCATGGGTATTAAAATTTATTTTATTACTTTTACTTTATTAAAATAAAGTAGAGAACTATATTATTAATTTATCTTCAGGTTGACCTGAAGAAATTGAAACATTGATCTAGCTACTTATTGTTTTAACATTTTGGACAAATATTGGGGTTATTTGTTTATAAGTTAAATAATAAAGACAGCTGTAAACACTGTCCACCACCAATTCTTGGGCTACACTTGTCATACTAAATACTGGGATCAAACTGCCAATCTTGTAATGCACCCATTACTCTAAGTTGCACATTATATGCCACAAAACAAATGGGTTCACAGTCCAGCATACTAACCACTAGGTCACAGTTAGCCCAATTTTAATGTGTAATAAAAATATCTTCAACAAATTTGAAACTGAACAAATATCAAACAACTAGAACTATGAATATAAAGTGTGTTACATGTGTGCACCAAGGATAAGAACTTAATACACCATGGTGTAGCTGAATTTATGCTTGATAAATTTGTAAATATTAATACTATAATACAACATTCATTATGGGAGGAGACTCCATATGGATGACATACTTAGGTTCTCTAATTATACCTTCATGATTATAATCTAGTCTCTAGATGAGAAATACAAACTTTAATTAGCAAGAAATTACATCAGTCTTCCTCAACACTAAAAAACAAAACTGTTGAACACTCAACTGACACTAAGATAATTATCCACACAGTACATAGCATACAATAAACAAGATATACAAAAGTAGATACAACTGATGTATTAACATCCTCCAGTTTGCGATACTGGATGACAGTAACAGGAAACTTGGGATCTGGCAAATATAGAAATTAACAATGAGGTCATTTTATAAATGCTAAAGATAACTGGAATATGCTGACAGCAATCTCAAAGGTTTACACATTATTTTTTGAGAATGTGAGTGGGGTCAGATTTTAGCTGTTTCATCTCCTGTGGTTAGAAAGAAGTATGTTAGTAACATTCCTTGACCATGGTCAGCCTGTGAATCACCTGCATATTATCCATTCACTGACAAGTAAAAAGACATTTCAAAAACAAGGACTAAAGTTTTCTTTTTACAGGGTTTTAGGAGAGATATGCAAGCCTCTCTTACTTTTGGTGGGTCAACAAACAGAAGGCAAACTTGAGATTGGAAAACAAAGAATTCAAGATAGGCTGACATATATTAAAACTTGTTTTACCAATCTGTTCACTTTAAGAATGTTACTTGTATGGAAAATAGATTCCAATTAAGCTTTAAAAGGTTTTATATAATGTGTCAACTAAGAGATTAATTATGTAATGCATGTTAGTGGAGGTTAAATAAAGACTAGGTGATTGGATTGTAGGTGACTGAGTGACAGAAAATAGTTATTAATGAAGTTTAATCACAGTGGACTATTGTTATGAGAGGTTATGTCTCAGTGCTTGGACCTTTGCCTTTTATTATTTGCAGTAATGATACTGAGATAAATTAACTTTTGCTCCAAGCATTAAACTCTTGGGTATTGATAATGTTAAGATACACAGAACAACTCAGACTGACTGGTAATATCTGGAAGATGACCATTAATAAGGACATTTAGGTTAGTATAATCTGAATCACATTAATATAGCACAACTAAAAAAAACCTGAGTGTGGCACAGTTACATCTAATGTGACATGGGGAAAATCCCAGTGTACCCTTTGGAAACATACAGTTTTGATTTTTATGACAAATTTGTATGCCCATTCTAGTTTTTGTTTCTCTAGTAAAAGTTTAAGAACCAGTCTACCTCTGAGTGTAATAATGCATAAATTACTCAAGCCATCAGTATATGTTATTAGCAGTAATGCTAACATAATTTTAGGGGTATTTATAGACAATTACTATTATGCTGTTTGTTTTTGAATTTTGCACAAAGGTATATGACGACTATCTGCACTAGCCATCCTTAATTTAGCAGCTGTAAGACTAGAGAAAACTCAGCTAGTCATCACCACCCACTGCCATCTCTTGGGTTACTCTTTTGCCAATGAATAGTGGGATTGACTGAGCTTTATAATGTTCACACAGCTTAAAGAGGCAAGCATGTTTGGTGAGATGTGGATTGAACCTGCAATCATTACATTACGAGTTACTCACTTTCGAACCATCGGACCATGCTAGGCCACTGTGTTTAGTTTTAGGTTCTTTATCTGAGGTGGAAAATTGACTTTAAAAGATTCTGAAGACAGGAGGGTTACTTTATGGAGATAGGTTAAAATGTCTTAACTTGAGAAATAAGGATTGTGTATTCACAACAGTATACAGAAACAATAGGATAAAGGTTTTGATTTCTTTGTGCTGTATTCTGAAGACAACAGGATAATAGAACAAGTTTATATTTGTAAAGGCAGACTACATACACTACAGTTATGATAGCTTTAGTTTTCTAGAGATTAGCTTATTGGATGTGTCACCACTGGCAATAATGGAGGCCAGCACCTCAAAGGAGTTAATAGTGGAATCACCAAAGCTTGATAAAACACTCTACATGAGCAGTCACTAGGCAAACAAGTGTTATAGGATGAACAAGTCTACAAAATAGAAGAGTTTTATTTTACTGTCAACCAAGTTTCACTTCCTTGATTGATCTATCTTTAACAGAACGTAAATGATACAAATTAGTCACAACGAGATTTTAAAAATTTTGTAAACATAGATATACTTTAATATTTTAGATGCCCATAAAAGTTTTAAAATATTTTTACACACAACATCATCTTTTATTGGAAAGAAAAACAGGCCTCAGATGGCATTCATAATGGATAATATTGTCTAATGTGCCACGCTTAGGTACAACTGTTCAGTTTGCATACAGATTTTCTTCTGTGGGCTTTTCTTGAAAAGTATTTTAGTGGAAAGCTTATTTTTTTATTGAGTTTTCTGAAAAATTGCTTATTTCTAACAAAATAATTGCAAAGTAAACTGTACTGCAACACTGACAAAGACACATTTTGTGCTTATGGCTTTTCTCAGTGACATTTAGGGCTAGGTAGCAACAGTCACATTGCACAAGAGTGCTGGGCAGGCTAAAGGAGTTACAGGTTGCTCCATCTGCCATAGCTACAACCCTGCAGACAAAGTGATTGTGGTAGAATGGCAGTGATTTGTAGACCAGTAGTTGAGTAACACTAGCTTATGTGATCACTTAAGTAATACAGATCCACATGTAATAACATATGAACCATAAATTAGATAACTGAAAAAAGGTTAAAACTTGTTAAATATGTGAAACCTGATTTTATTCAACAACAAAGAAACAATGTTGTTTCTCCTGACTAATAAGAAAATAAACCTATCAAAGTTTCATGACATTAGGGAAACACAGGTTCAAGAAATCAACTGAACACCAAGATACGAAAGCCACAATCCAAAAACTTATAGTAACTACTTCTACATCTTTTAAATTTAAATTACTTCTCACTTTGATGCACCTATCATGTGTATTGTTTTATTAGAGGTAACACACTACTGGATACAATATGAGATTTACTTTCTGCTGACTATATGCAGCTTCTATAAAAAAATTTCACATGTGATACTAATTCTGAACTTTTTAGATTAAAAAGTATTTCTTAAGAAATGTTGTAGAAAACTGAAAATGCTTATCTTTGGTGTAGATTTCAATTACTGATTTTAACGCAAAGATTTCCAATAGTTTTATAGCAATAAATGTTGTCTTTGTTATCACTTTATCACTCAGGATAAAAACAATATTCACTATATTTAAGATCCACAGTACTTGGAATTCTCCTGGGTAGCATTAATTTACAAGACCTACTCATCCTTTTACCAGGTATATTATTGTGTGCCAGCAACACCAAATATGAGATGCATTTATACCTGATTAGATATTTATTACTCATCAGAATCTCTAAGCAGGACTAGACCTAAGGCGCGGTCAAATACATCAATCAAAAGAGCTTGGCCTCCTGAGTACTAAACTGTATACAGATCTCAAGTTGATCAAGAGATGACAGAGCTGAGCTAAAGGCCTGTACTTAAAATAAAACAACAAAAACAACTCAAGAGCCATTCCATGAGATGCAGCTGATGACTTGTACTAAACTTACAATCAAACTGAGTTCTTTTATCTTTCAACCACAGGTTATGTTGAATATATTAAATACATTTTACCCTGTTTAAATTAACATGTATAAATATTCTTTGGTAACATTTTACTTATTCAAGGAGTTACTTAGGCTGACAAAATCTGATATAAACATGGTATAACAGCAGCCTTATTGTTAAAATATAATGCAATATGGTCAAGAGCAGTATCATCCAGCTAAGCCAAACATCTGTCAACTTTATCTAGTTCCGGACCTGCAAGCTAAGATAGGCATTTTACACCAGACCATGACAACTACAACTTTAAAATACTAATTTTCTTTAAATAAAAAAACTTATGAAAGCTACAGAACTTACGTGTTGTTAAAAGAACACTTCTATGGGGCTATGAATGTTGTATTATGCTAAAAATATTTTAAAATTTCAATAACAACATTTGTATTCAGAGCATGCTGAAATCAAGCAAAAATATAATTGTACAATTACAAAAATGTTAATGTATGGAATTAAACTTTAATAAATAGATTTAAACCATTGAGATTTATTGTAAGAAATGTCCATTTTCTATACATTTTTATTCCAATGGTTTTAAGCAAAATGCTCACCTCACAATAGTTCACCAAGTAAAACCTCATAACAAACAAAAGAAATAAAAAAAAACAGCAATTTGTTTTTATTTGTAAACAAATACTTAAATAACCAAACCAAAACTACAGATTATTATGCAGACATGATTTCTGTAAATATAACATACTGGAGTGATATACACTTCAAAACAAAAACTGTTCACAAACATACATGTAGCTCATCTAATACTAATAAATACTTAATAGTAAACAACATACAGTTAAATGGTAAGTGGGTTTGTAATATGTACACTGAAGCTTATTTTTGTATGTATATACAAACTACTAATTAGTAATAGGAAATCCTAGTGAATTATAAATCCTGATCACAGAAGTATATGAGTGTGGAGTCACAAATATATATATATATAAATCTTCCAGAAACATATTAAAATATTGCATGCCAAACAACAAGCATGGCCACCATGACTAATCAACTTTCATGCACAATATTGTGGAGATGAATGAGTGAACATTAGAACCTATGAGTGGGTGTTTGACCAGTAAAAGTCAGTGATATATAAAACAGCTGCTCTTTACATGTTCTACATTGATCTGGTCTATCTTAAAACACACAAACAAAACTTTAAAACCATTAATAAATACTTTTATTCATTACATTTAAAACACAAAGCCATACAATAAACTATGTGGTCCATATTACATAAAGCAATATATATATGTCTGCCCACACCAACGAACATGTCAAATGAGCAATGAACTGCAGGAAGTGTTGATTATGTATAACAAGTATGTATTTATTGGTAACAAATATAAACTTTCTATTTAACATGTAAATATGCAAGTTCATACTTGATTCTGGACACCTGGTTGTTAAACAGTTTTCATTCATTTACCAATATAATATAAATTTACAGGTTTTCAACTAAGTATTTCATTAAGACATTTTATTTTACATTTTTAATAGTTTCTCAGGTTACCAGGTAAAGTTATTTTATATCAATCACAGATATTTTGTTGGTATTATTTCAACGAGACATTTGCATGGTGTGAGAGGTTAATTTACAAGTACAATTATTAATTTTTCCATTAATTATTAAATATGTAAATCAAATTTCAGTGTAAATGTAATGATTTTCTGACTGTGGAATATAAACTATTCCTATAAACTATTCATGTTCACTATTTAAAAAAACTCATCAAGGTAATAGTAAAATATGAAAGAAACTTGGTTATGCTAAAAAATTATTTACTAATGTTAGCCCAAACACAAAGAAATAGCAGTACATAACTGTTGTAAAACGAATGAACTTTTTAAAATTACATTACTTTCTATTAAGCAAGAAGTAATTCTAGCCAGTAACATATTAAATCACAATATACTAACTATTAAAAATGTGCTGTACTAATACACTACTTACATCAGATCATCCAATTCAAGTAAACAGTGTCGGTGGCTGCAGATGTTCGTGGCAGTTTTAATATATAACTTGATATGAATATGACGTTTACATAGAATTTATTATATATTTAGATATAGGCCTAACCAAGTATGGCTAGGCCTGAAATACTTTGGTCAGTCAGAAACAGTACCAGTTCACTACCATTAGGATAACACTGGTAGTTCTACCAACAGTCTGAGAACCAATGTTATTGATACACAATACCTGCTGTATTTAGTATTTTTAGTACAACCAGTACATTGTATCATTAGTACGTAGCTTAGTAGTAATGCTTATTCTAGTAACAGTAGAGAAAGTAGGGTAAAGCAATATAGTTTTACCACAGATGCACTTTGATTATAATACATGTAATTATCTTTGGGCATATGTCATTCTTCTTATACTTTAAAATATACCGCATATTAACTTCTTTCTTAAATAATTATATATACTAGTAACTAATGTAGCACCATCCAAGTAACTAAAATGGCGAAGTAATACAGAGGAGAAATAAATTGCATTATGGGAGTACGTCATATTAAATGTACTTTTTATCCGCGCCACCTTCGATTAAGTTAAATTTTATGTTTTAAAGTATTTTATTGTAAATTTAAAAATATGATAAAGTTTTAAAACTTATAAAATTTAACTTACATATAATTTTAAATTTTAAATATTTATTTATTATTTATTTGAAAATTTATTTGTTTTGAAACTTTCGTAAAGCTACACGAAGGCTACCTGCGCTAGCCATCTCTAATTTAGCAGCGTGAGACTGAGGGAAGGCAAATAGTCATCACCACCTATCTCCAATTTCTGGTCTACTCTTTGACCGAGCTTTATAACACCCCATGGATGCGCCTACAACAATGATCAAATACCCGAATTTAAGCGATATTAGCCGTTCAAGCTTGTTGCTAAGCAACAGAATGGATCTCAGTTGATTACACTTTCTTTATTCATTAGTCATGTCTATTTTTTCAAACCTAAGAGCAAAATATTATTTTCTCTAAATATAAACAATTTTATAGAGCAAGTAGAATGCTGCTGCCTCACCCCTCTCTGTGGTTCAGTGATAACTTAAGGGCTCATAACATTACAATTTGGAGTTCCATTTCTGCAATTAAGATAACCCATTAAGTAGACACGCTTTAAAACAAAACATTTAAATAAACAAGGTGATTTGCCACTTTAATTATTATTATCCTCTTCGTTATTTATATTTTCGGAATATGTTCTGTCTGTTTGTTTGTTTTCACATCTTGATTTAATAATCGTTGAAATAATGGTTAACTATAAGATATACAAATGCACAGAATAAAAAACACCACCTGTTGTAACCTTAATTTGCACATTATCATCTGCTTTCCCCTTTCCTGATTTGTATTGGGTAGGTGTTTAGGGATATATTTGTGCCATTTCGTCTATAATTTCACACAGTCTCTGCATATAGGTGATCTAATCTGTGTTGACCATATGTTATAACTTCTGTTTTCAAGTTTCAAGCTAGTGTTTCTTTACGGACTTCTATAAAATTCACTTCTTCAAAACTGTAGAGGACGATGTTTCGAAAGTCTTCCGCCTTTCAAAACGTCGTCGCTCCACTTGTCTCCACAACAGGCAGTTGCCGTCCATTTTATAAAGTTTCATCATGAATACCCTGCCAAAACAATCTATCAAAGGTGGTACAGAAACTTGTGCAAACTAGCTATAGGTAGTTATAATTGCATTTGCAGGCTGGTTGTTGAAATAGAGCTGACTGTGTGAGCAAATATATTAAAAAGCACTGCAAATAAGGTCACTGTATTATTTATTCACTTATGTCATTTGACTTCTTTTATTCTGTGCATTTAAGTTCCCGTACTTGCATTTTGTGCTTTGTGTGTTTATGTGTTTGATACTACTACGTTTGAACACACAGATTTAGCTTGTCTCTTCTTACAATCAAAAAGTTATTGTTTTAAATCGGCTAAATAAAACATATGTAAAATATATTAATTTAATTTTTACAATACTAGTTGTTGTACCCGTTCAACACATATGTAAGACTCCGCTAGGTAGTGACATAGGGTCCAGACTTGAGTACCGACCTACATATGTAGCTTCCCTAGAACCTTAAAGGTGGGTGATAAATTTGGTAGAATATTGCTTATTTATAACTATGCATAAAGTTAAAAATTAGTTCTGACAAATGTGGGTTTTAAAACTTTTTCATCGTAATAAGCCCTAAGAATTACTATTGAGCCACTGGGGAACAATTCGGTAGAGATTGGTTAAAAGTATAACTATCAAAAACAGAGGCACAGATGACACCTGTGCTTGATATATATATACATTTCTGATACATTTAACTGTTCGGTAAACATTTGAAAGTAAAATTGTATTAGTTTAATAATAACCAATCAATGCATGGAATATTTTTCATGTTGAAGATTTTTGTGAAACTGTTACGGGCACTATTAACAATGACAGTAAACGGTGTTTTTGTGTGATTCGTCGTGAAAAAGTTTGAGAAATAAGATATGTTACAAATATTTTATCACATGGTGATTTTGACTACATATAAGGATTTTTTTGTTTATTTTAAAAATCAAAGTCAATTGTTGGTTCGGGACAAGCATGTGTGGTTTATGATGATGTGTTTTTTATCTTCTTGTTATATAATAATATTATTTCTGAATTTATTATTTGTTCTTTATCTATGAAAGTTTCACATAACACATGGTCGAGAAAATGTTACATTTACTTTGCTGTAAGCCAAATTTGTTGTTCTCAAAATGAATATTTGTTTTCACCTTAAAGAAATATTTCTCTTTACTGTACTTT
Organism: Tachypleus tridentatus; assembly: GCF_004210375.1. Classification (NCBI taxonomy): domain Eukaryota; kingdom Metazoa; phylum Arthropoda; class Merostomata; order Xiphosura; family Limulidae; genus Tachypleus; species Tachypleus tridentatus. The sequence continues at coordinate 118,948,869 of NC_134827.1, forward strand.
GTGTAAAGATGTCAACAGAGTGTCCTTTAACAATTGTTCAGGTGATATCTAGAGGTTACAATCCCTCTTCAGATATCAAACACAAAGTGAAACTATCAGTCTTTATTAATATCAAGCTTATAGTGTTTGCACTTGTTTTATGGAATGACAGATTGTCACTTTTATGGACTCTTCCATTCCTCTACTTACTTTTTCAACTTGTGTTCCAGATGGACTAAATCCAATGAGCCGTTCTGTAGAAGAAACATATTTATCCAGAGTGACCAGTTCTACCCATGTGACTAGTCATTCTCATTCAACCATAGTCAGGTTGAGATTTCACTTAAACTACCACTGAAGGACATACTCACACAATTTGATATTACAGCATCAACACCATGGACAGCACAGGTATTATCTCATAGAGAATAATAAAAGAACAGAGGCAGCTGGAATGAAGTGAACTTAAAGGCTTCTTTCTTTATTACATGTTGAAGCCTGGATATATAGAATAAATGATAAACCACAATTTCTCTTCAGCCTCCTGCTAGTACAGCTGTAAGTCTACGGATTTACAACACTAAAATCAGGGATTCAATTTCGATTGGGCTCAGCAGATAGCCATGTGGCTTTGCTATAAGAAACACACACACTTTCCTCTCAGCCTCCTGCTAGTACAGCTGTAAGTCTGCTGATTTACAACACTAAAATAAGGGATTGATTCCCCTCGGTGGGCTCAGCAGAGATAGCCATGTGTGGCTTTGCTATGAGAAACACACACACTTTTCTCTTCAGCCTCCTGCTAGTACAGCTGTAAGTCTACTGATTTACAACACTAAAATCAGGGATTCGATTCCCCTCAGTGGGCTCAGCAGATAGCCCGATGTGGCTTTACTATAAGAAACACACACACTTTCCTCTCTTCAGCCTCCTGCTGGGCTGTAAGTCTACTGATTTATACACTAAAATCAGGTTGATTCCCCTCGGTGGGCTCAGCAGATAGCCCGATGTGGCTTTGCTATAAGAAACACACACACTTTCCTCTCTTCAGCCTCCTGCTAGTACAGCTGTAAGTCTGCTGATTTACAACACTAAAATCAGGGATTCGATTCCCCTGGTGGGCTCAGCAGATAGCCGATGTGGCTTTGCTAGAAACACACTTTCCTCTCTTCAGCCTCCTGCTAGTACAGCTGTAAGTCTGCTGATTTACAACACTAAAATCAGGATTCGATTCCCCTCGGTGGGCTCAGCAGATAGCCGATGTGGCTTTGCTATAAGAAACACACACACTTTCCTCTCTTCAGCCTCCTGCTAGTACAGCTGTAAGTCTGCTGATTTACAACACTAAAATCAGGGATTTGATTCCCCTCGGGGGCTCAGCAGATAGCCGATGTGGCTTTGCTATAAGAAACACACACACTTTCCTCTCTTCAGCCTCCTGCTAGTACAGCTGTAAGTCTGCTGATTTACAACACTAAAATCAGGGATTCGATTCCCCTCGGTGGGCTCAGCAGATAGCCGATGTGGCTTTACTATAACAAACACACACTTTCCTCTCTTCAGTCTCCTGCTAGTACAGCTGTAAGTCTACTGATTTACAACACTAAAATCAGGGATTCGATTCCCCTCAGTGGTCTCAGCAGATTGCCGATGTGGCTTTACTATAACAAACACACACGTTCCTCTCTTCCCTACCTTAGTCTTGTTCTCAAACTAAAATTAATTTTAAATTTTAAAACCAACATGCTTTAAACTTGTGCAATAACTTCTTCGTCTCTCAAAACACACATACACACACCACATACACATTGAACAAAGAAAATCATAAAGAAAACCTTTTAACACTGATGCATGCAAAATATACACAAAAAGCCTTTAACAGATACATAATAAATACAGTGAGATACAGTTAATTTATAATTGTATTGAAAACAAAAACGAATTTTATCACATAATTCAGTATCATAACACCAACTCTTTAATAAATAAAAAACAAAATCCTTTAATATTGGTTAATAACTACAGTCACCAATCAGTCTAATACAACACAATGAAAATTAATCAACAGATCTCAAACACTGAACTCATTACGCAGAAGTCACTATACAGACCAAAAATGTTGAAATTCATGTTATTTAACAAAATAAACCTCATGATAGTGATATGAAAGAAATCACATAATACAGTCTTTTAATGAAACATAACATGATATTATCTTACAGAATGAAAATACAACTGTATTTAATAAAACTGTATTAAAATAATATTAAAAATTAATGCAAAATAAGAAATTATGTAAAATAACACACATAAATAAACATTACAAACCTAGAGGTATATTAAACTATACACAACTGTCCAATAGAAGTATGAAGTTCCATTCCCTTGCCTATAATTTAGGCCAATCAAGATGTCTTGTAAAGTGGTAGTTATCTAACTGTTATGTCTTGGACAGGGTCCTTCTTGTGACTGCCAGCTCATTTCAGGGTGAAAGACTTCTTTGAAGTACAATGGACACTTGTCTTCTGTAAACAGACTACTTTCTCTTTAATTATACAAGTTCAGGACCCCATTTGCTTTGTGGAAATCTCCTCACAGTGCCATTTGAGGACAACCTGCTTAGGTTGTAGTGTGGTGGTGTATTACTGAGGAGAACCTGCTTAGGTGCAGTGTAATGGTGTATTTCTGAGAATGTCTCCTATTGGCTCAACCTGTCACTGATAGTGGTGCTGGTATTGGCTCAGGCAATAAGACTTTGTCAGCCAGCTGGCTCCAACCCTAGATGGTGGTACTGAAGAAGTTTCTTATTCTCCTGCCCCTTGAGGCAACCTTAACTTCTGGAAGTGCTTCCTCAGATTCAGGATGGAGTGGTTCACAATCAGTGCCTCTGTTGACAAACATCCTCTAACAGGACATCTAAGGGCATTGTGAATGCCAAGATGTCACCATCTTTCCTTCTCAGCTACTAGCTTTGGCAGTCAGCAGCTGTGGCTGGGCGTAACTGCACAGAGGTGGCTCTGGCTAATTCTTGATGAGCTCTATCTTTTTCCAATGAGGACTACAATTCTTGAGGATTTGGGGATGTTCAGCCTCCAGAGACATTAAATTAAGTGCCAATCATTTGATGCATAATTCAGCAATGTGTCTCCATTCCAAGTAACACATCAACCATACTTCTTCAGTTTGGTGGGTAACTTCAGAAAGTTGTTCATCATAGCTTCTTCCTTCTAACATTATTTGTTGGGGCATCAACACATTAATGATTGAAAGTGGCCAGTTGAAGAACAAATGTCCATGACCTTGATCTTAGTACGAAACTGAATTGAGGATAGAAGATTGGATAAATTTCAATTGGTCACAAGGTCAGCAAAGTGTATAGGTTCAAAGAGGTTATAACCACCCAACAATAATCATTATTCTCTTCTAACAAAATACCTTTTAAAG
>NC_134827.1:118952791-119009709 GCF_004210375.1 Tachypleus tridentatus
TTTGAAGTAATTCAAATTGTATTGCCCTTCCAACTTGTCAATAAAAGTGTTGTGCTCATGTGTATTGACAAGGACAGGATACCTGTCTGTGAAGAAGTGTAGAGAGAGAGAAATGGTGACTTTTGAGTTTTGGATCAGCAATCTCTACATGAATCAGAAATTCATCATATAGAGCAGTGGTTCTTAACCTTTTTCAGTGTTTGCACCCCTTTCAAATCAGTAATCATTTCTCGCACCTGAAAACTAACATATAAAAAAAAGCTAAAAATATAAAGCATACTCTTATGTAAAAATATAATTTGCATTAATTATTCATGGGCATCTCACCACTTTGGGAATCATCTTACACCTAGGGGTGAGGCATATAGAGGGAAATGTTTCATCATGTAATTTGTAGCTGCAATATAGTATTTCTTGAGACTGCTGTAGAAGCTGATTAGGTCCAGGTCCTTTTCATAATGGCATTCCTTGGCAGCATTTCCAATAGAAACTGCCTCATCAGATTTGTGTAAGGATTCATTGCTGTAGTCAAGTTCAGTGATGTTGTCTTCAAGATATTCTGGCTTGATGTATCTGACAAGTATATTTTTAACTTGTGTAATCAGAGTTATATGTATAATGTGTATGCAAGGTTCTTCTCTTTGCAATATCAAATAGGCTTGCTCAAATAGAGGAATTGCAGATTGAAGAAAAAACAACATAACAAGTTCACTTTGTTGTCTAAGAAAACTGTTAACTTATCTAACTTGCTCTGCACATAACTTTTCTTGGTTACTTCCTTGTTAGCTTTCATTTTCTACTCATTGATTGTCTCTTCTTTAATTCAAGGTCAGACTGCCTAAACATATATTGAGTTATATCAAATGTTTCTTTGTCTGCTTTTAGAGACTGTTGTCTTATGTCCCTGTGTGGTTGAGAGGATATCCTGACTGTTAAAGTCTTGCTGCCTTTTGAATCTAGTTTTTCCTTTTCACAGTGAAAATACTTCTTCAATGACTTCCACATGTCAATATTCTGTTGAAGCACACCCCAAGTGATAGCCATCTTGTGTTGACAAGTTGTAGAATTTTTCTTGTTTCTTTGTAATACAATCCTTGAAACTCTTTGAAATGTTGTTTTCTGCTAGCACTTTTGTCCAGAAAATAGTGGATATCTATCAATATATCAGAAACTGGACAAGGAAGTTCTCTGGAAGCTTTCTGGGCAGCAATGCAGCAATATTCATGGGGTGACAGACACAGCCCATGAAGTAAATGCTAGGTTGTCACCTTGAGATGTGTCCCATCACACCTTTACCTATACCAGACATAACTGAGCCATTGTCTGAAGAAAAACTAAGACAGTTTTCCCATAAAATTTTGCTCTTTGTCAATTCGTGGTCCAAAATCTTGAAAATATTCTCTCCCATTGAGGCTTCTTTCCATTCCACCATTGTCAAAAAGAACAAACAATTTTTTTCAAACAAAGTGTGGGATATGTCATGCAACCACTGGATACAGTTTTGAGTCACCCATGTCTGTGGATTAGTAAGTATGCTTGAAATCATTTTGTTATCTTCACAACCCAACATTTGTACAATGGCTGTAGTTTTGGTTCTAACACAGCCATATTTTTTGCTATATCAGAGTCTGGGAACATTTTTTCTGAATAGATGTCCTGCATGATCAGCTACAGCTAGGGGTAAATTATGAGCAATGACAAAATATGTGAACATCTCTTCTGCATTTATGGTTTCATATTCTGAATTCTTACTCATAAATGTTGTTATCTGCATCGTTTTTGTCTTAGCCTCAGCCTTTTGTTGGCAAGTTGCTGATTTTGTATGTCTGGAACAATTGTTTTTCCTGCCATGTACCACAGAAAAAATCGATGTGACAAACTGTACAAAAGCATGACTGTCACTGACTTTTGATACAATGACTGGATATTTTGCACTATACTCTTTCCTAAATTTTTGATTCATAGTTTTAGTCCTTTTTAGATTTGCCAGAAACAAGACAATCTGGTGAGCGAGGCCTCTTTTTTCCATCTTGTGAGCGATTGCATTGGTGTTTCTATGCCACTTAGAAAACAAGAAATACCCACCTACTCGAGCACTGACTGGCTGACAAGCACTGATGGCGTAACTATGGATTCCCACGTACCCAGTATGGAGAAGCACCACACTCAAACTATTGGTAGGCGTCGAGAGATAAAAATATTTTTCTATTATTTCAAGCACAAACATGATTATCACAAGTAGCCATTTGGACTATGTCTTTATTTATTATCAAAATTTATTTGTATCTCACTAGAAATTTTCTTTTCACCCCCTTCAAGCCCTGGGGAACAATTTATCACTTTATTGTATAGCCTATATAATAATTTGGGGTTACAACAAGTCGAAATATTTGTCTGTATGAGTGTATAGTTAAGTAATATATACACCAAAATCGTTATTATTATGCTCAAACTGTAATGGTTGGCATCTCTGCAACACAGAACTGAAACCAGAGAAACCTAAGTCATAATAGCAACAGAAACCAATAAAAGTCTAAAAAAAAGAGAGAAAATCACCAAATTAACAAAATATTTAACAGCATTTATGTAAATCATTACAAAACTAATATGTTACACTAACAACTGATTAAGAACCAAGTATCAGTTGGTTGTCCATAACCAATAACCAGATATGATTTTAGAATAATACCCACTACTAACAATTAGCAACTGGTAACACTATAGGATTTTTTAAATTTTGCGATTTAGTAATTAGCTTTAAGAATATATAACAATCAAAGGTCTATTCAAAATAAATGACCAAATATTTTAGAAGAAATTCAATAAATTTGTGAATCTCCTAAGAGTATTTACATAAATCACACTATATATAACTTACTTAGTCTTAAATTTCTACAAAATTAAAATTTAGATAAAATCTCTTCACTGATTTTTTGAGAGAATTTCGCATTACTGCAATCACTAGAGAAACTTTCTGTAACTTTAACTAACTAATCAGTGATGTCGAGAAAACCCACTTGTAGAGAAATATATAAAAATGGCTCGTTTGGGTTGAAAATTTTTTTACATAGAGGAGTGAACAAGCGTTTGGACCTTTTCAGTCATCGTCAGGTTCACAAGAGGTTACCTCTCTTTTTTTGTGAACCTGTCGATGACTGAAAAGGTCGAAACGTTGTTCACTCCTCTATGTAAAAAATTTTCTCAACCCAAACGAGCCGTTTCTACATATCCATTAACTATTCGATCATTGTTGTAGTAATGAAACTAATTAATTAAAAATTCAGTTAAATGTCAAATTCTTTTATTCAACATTCAATTAAATATCCTTATGTTTTAAAAAATTATGATGTAGCTTTAGTTTAAACCTTAGCTAAACATTTTGAACAGAAGCAGGAAAATATTATTATAAAAGATGAAATTTTCTGTGAGAATTTTTGAAGTGTGGATAAAAAAAAAATTTAGCCTAACAGAAAACATGCTAGAAAACAGAGAATTCAAAATGCTAACACACCACACTCAAATTTTACTTCTGCTTCTGATTATCATATTATACTTGTTCTCAACTTAAACACTTCATACATATTCAACATCATAATGCTTTAATTGTACAATGAAGATGGCTACACTTGATGTCAGTGAAACTGACCAACAGTTACTAGAACTGTTATACACACATCACTGTGGTGTCACCACTAGACTATGTCTAGTAGTTTCAGATAGTGAATAACAATGTAATTTAAAAGTAATGTTCACATACTTCTGATAAATCTAAACTGCACAGATAACATGTTACATAATTTATTAATAAATGAAATAAAACCTGATCTAGTTATGTGATGAGATGAAACCTGCTTGAAGTAAAAATGTATCTCAAAACAGCTTGCATGGGTATTAAAATTTATTTTATTACTTTTACTTTATTAAAATAAAGTAGAGAACTATATTATTAATTTATCTTCAGGTTGACCTGAAGAAATTGAAACATTGATCTAGCTACTTATTGTTTTAACATTTTGGACAAATATTGGGGTTATTTGTTTATAAGTTAAATAATAAAGACAGCTGTAAACACTGTCCACCACCAATTCTTGGGCTACACTTGTCATACTAAATACTGGGATCAAACTGCCAATCTTGTAATGCACCCATTACTCTAAGTTGCACATTATATGCCACAAAACAAATGGGTTCACAGTCCAGCATACTAACCACTAGGTCACAGTTAGCCCAATTTTAATGTGTAATAAAAAATATCTTCAACAAATTTGAAACTGAACAAATATCAAACAACTAGAACTATGAATATAAAGTGTGTTACATGTGTGCACCAAGGATAAGAACTTAATACACCATGGTGTAGCTGAATTTATGCTTGATAAATTTGTAAATATTAATACTATAATACAACATTCATTATGGGAGGAGACTCATATGGATGACATACTTGGGTTCTCTAATTATACCTTCATGATTATAATCTAGTCTCTAGATGAGAAATACAAACTTTAATTAGCAAGAAATTACATCAGTCTTCCTCAACACTAAAAACAAAACTGTTGAACACTCAACTGACACTAAGATAATTATCCACACAGTACATAGCATACAATAAACAAGATATACAAAAGTAGATACAACTGATGTATTAACATCCTCCAGTTTGCGATACTGGATGACAGTAACAGGAAACTTGGGATCTGGCAAATATAGAAATTAACAATGAGGTCATTTTATAAATGCTAAAGATAACTGGAATATGCTGACAGCAATCTCAAAGGTTTACACATTATTTTTTGAGAATGTGAGTGGGGTCAGATTTTAGCTGTTTCATCTCCTGTGGTTAGAAAGAAGTATGTTAGTAACATTCCTTGACCATGGTCAGCCTGTGAATCACCTGCATATTATCCATTCACTGACAAGTAAAAAGACATTTCAAAACAAGGACTAAAGTTTTCTTTTACAGGGTTTTAGGAGAGATATGCAAGCCTCTCTTACTTTTGGTGGGTCAACAAACAGAAGGCAAACTTGAGATTGGAAAACAAAGAATTCAAGATAGGCTGACATATATTAAAACTTGTTTTACCAATCTGTTCACTTTAAGAATGTTACTTGTATGGAAAATAGATTCCAATTAAGCTTTAAAAGGTTTTATATAATGTGTCAACTAAGAGATTAATTATGTAATGCATGTTAGTGGAGGTTAAATAAAGACTAGGTGATTGGATTGTAGGTGACTGAGTGACAGAAAATAGTTATTAATGAAGTTTAATCACAGTGGACTATTGTTATGAGAGGTTATGTCTCAGTGCTTGGACCTTTGCCTTTTATTATTTGCAGTAATGATACTGAGATAAATTAACTTTTGCTCCAAGCATTAAACTCTTGGGTATTGATAATGTTAAGATACACAGAACAACTCAGACTGACTGGTAATATCTGGAAGATGACCATTAATAAGGACATTTAGGTTAGTATAATCTGAATCACATTAATATAGCACAACTAAAAAAAACCTGAGGTGTGGCACAGTTACATCTAATGTGACATGGGGAAAAATCCCAGTGTACCCTTTTGGAAACATACAGTTTTGATTTTTATGACAAATTTGTATGCCCATTCTAGTTTTTTGTTTCTCTAGTAAAAGTTTAAGAACCAGTCTACCTCTGAGTGTAATAATGCATAAATTACTCAAGCCATCAGTATATGTTATTAGCAGTAATGCTAACATAATTTTAGGGTATTTATAGACAATTACTATTATGCTGTTTGTTTTTGAATTTTGCACAAAGGTATATGACGGCTATCTGCACTAGCCATCCTTAATTTAGCAGCGTAAGACTAGAGAAAACTCAGCTAGTCATCACCACCCACTGCCATCTCTTGGGTTACTCTTTTGCCAATGAATAGTGGGATTGACTGAGCTTTATAATGTTCACACAGCTTAAAGAGGCAAGCATGTTTGGTGAGATGTGGATTGAACCTGCAATCATTACATTACGAGGTTACTCACTCGAACCATCGGGACCATGCTAGGCCACTGTGTTTAGTTTTAGGTTCTTTATCTGAGGTGGAAAATTGACTTTAAAAGATTCTGAAGACAGGAGGGTTACTTTATGGAGATAGGTTAAAATGTCTTAACTTGAGAAATAAGGATTGTGTATTCACAACAGTATACAGAAACAATAGGATAAAGGTTTTGATTTCTTTGTGCTGTATTCTGAAGACAACAGGATAATAGAACAAGTTTATATTTGTAAAAGGCAGACTACATACACTACAGTTATGATAGCTTTAGTTTTCTAGAGATTAGCTTATTGGATGTGTCACCACTGGCAATAATGGAGGCCAGCACCTCAAAGGAGTTAATAGTGGAATCACCAAAGCTTGATAAAACACTCTACATGAGCAGTCACTAGGCAAACAAGTGTTATAGGATGAACAAGTCTACAAAATAGAAGAGTTTTATTTTACTGTCAACCAAGTTTCACTTCCTTGATTGATCTATCTTTAACAGAGCGTAAATGATACAAATTAGTCTAGCGAGATTTTAAAAATTTTGTAAACATAGATATACTTTAATATTTTAGATGCCCATAAAGTTTTAAAATATTTTTACACACAACATCATCTTTTATTGGAAAGAAAAACAGGCCTCGTATGGCATTCATAATGGATAATATTGTCTAATGTGCCACGCTAGGTACAACTGTTCAGTTTTGCATACAGATTTTCTTCTGTGGGCTTTTCTTGAAAAGTATTTTAGTGGAAAGCTTATTTGCTTTGCGAGTTTTCTGAAAAATTGCTTATTTCTAACAAAATAATTGCAAAGTAAACTGTACTGCAACACTGACAAAGACATTTTTGTGCTTATGGCTTTTCTCAGTGACATTTAGGGCTAGGTAGCAACAGTCACATTGCACAAGAGTGCTGGGCAGGCTAAAGGAGTTACAGGTTGCTCCATCTGCCATAGCTACAACCCTGCAGACAAAGTGATTGTGGTAGAATGGCAGTGATTTGTAGACCAGTAGTTGAGTAACACTAGCTTATGTGATCACTTAAGTAATACAGATCCACATGTAATAACATATGAACCATAAATTAGATAACTGAAAAAAGGTTAAAACTTGTTAAATATGTGAAACCTGATTTTATTCAACAACAAAGAAACAATGTTGTTTCTCCTGACTAATAAGAAAATAAACCTATCAAAGTTTCATGACATTAGGGAAACACAGGTTCAAGAAATCAACTGAACACCAAGATCTGAAAGCCACAATCAAAACTTATAGTAACTACTTCTACATCTTTTAAATTTAAATTACTTCTCACTTTGATGCACCTATCATGTGTATTGTTTTATTAGAGGTAACACACTACTGGATACAATATGAGATTTACTTTCTGCTGACTATATGCAGCTTCTATAAAAAAATTTCACATGTGATACTAATTCTGAACTTTTTAGATTAAAAAGTATTTCTTAAGAAATGTTGTAGAGAAAACTGAAAATGCTTATCTTTGGTGTAGATTTCAATTACTGATTTTTACGGCAAAGATTTCCAATAGTTTTATAGCAATAAATGTTGTCTTTGTTATCACTTTATCACTCAGGATAAAAACAATATTCACTATATTTAAGATCCACAGTACTTGGAATTCTCCTGGGTAGCATTAATTTACAAGACCTACTCATCCTTTTTACCAGGTATATTATTGTGTGCCAGCAACACCAAATATGAGATGCATTTATACCTGATTAGATATTTATTACTCATCAGAATCTCTAAGCAGGACTAGACCTAAGGCACGGTCAAATACATCAATCAAAAGAGCTTGGCCTCCTGAGTACTAAACTGTATACAGATCTCAAGTTGATCAAGAGATGACAGAGCTGAGCTAAAGGCCTGTACTTAAAATAAAACAACAAAAAACAACTCAAGAGCCATTCCATGAGATGCAGCTGATGACTTGTACTAAACTTACAATCAAACTGAGTTCTTTTATCTTTCAACCACAGGTTATGTTGAATATATTAAATACATTTTACCCTGTTTAAATTAACATGTATAAATATTCTTTGGTAACATTTTACTTATTCAAGGAGTTACTTAGGCTGACAAAATCTGATATAAACATGGTATAACAGCAGCCTTATTGTTAAAATATAATGCAATATGGTCAAGAGCAGTATCATCCAGCTAAGCCAAACATCTGTCAACTTTATCTAGTTCGGACCTGCAAGCTAAGATAGGCATTTTACACCAGACCATGACAACTACAACTTTAAAATACTAATTTTCTTTAAATAAAAAAACTTATGAAAGCTACAGAACTTACGTGTTGTTAAAAGAACACTTCTATGGGGCTATGAATGTTGTATTATGCTAAAAATATTTTAAAATTTCAATAACAACATTTGTATTCAGAGCATGCTGAAATCAAGCAAAAATATAATTGTACAATTACAAAAATGTTAATGTATGGAATTAAACTTTAATAAATAGATTTAAACCATTGAGATTTATTGTAAGAAATGTCCATTTTCTATACATTTTATTCCAATGGTTTTAAGCAAAATGCTCACCTCACAATAGTTCACCAAGTAAAACCTCATAACAAACAAAAGAAATAAAAAAAAACAGCAATTTGTTTTATTTGTAAACAAATACTTAAATAACCAAACCAAAACTACAGATTATTATGCAGACATGATTTCTGTAAATATAACATACTGGAGTGATATACACTTCAAAACAAAAACTGTTCACAAACATACATGTAGCTCATCTAATACTAATAAATACTTAATAGTAAACAACATACAGTTAAATGGTAAGTGGGTTTGTAATATGTACACTGAAGCTTATTTTTGTATGTATATACAAACTACTAATTAGTAATAGGAAATCCTAGTGAATTATAAATCCTGATCACAGAAGTATATGAGTGTGGAGTCACAAATATATATATATATAAATCTTCCAGAAACATATTAAAATATTGCATGCCAAACAACAAGCATGGCCACCATGACTAATCAACTTTCATGCACAATATTGTGGAGATGAATGAGTGAACATTAGAACCTATGAGTGGGTGTTTGACCAGTAAAAGTCAGTGATATATAAAACAGCTGCTCTTTACATGTTCTACATTGATCTGGTCTATCTTAAAACACACAAACAAAACTTTAAAACCATTAATAAATACTTTTTATTCATTACATTTAAAAACACAAAGCCATACAATAAACTATGTGGTCCATATTACATAAAGCAATATATATATGTCTGCCCACACCAACGAACATGTCAAATGAGCAATGAACTGCAGGAAGTGTTGATTATGTATAACAAGTATGTATTTATTGGTAACAAATATAAACTTTCTATTTAACATGTAAATATGCAAGTTCATACTTGATTCTGGACACCTGGTTGTTAAACAGTTTTCATTCATTTACCAATATAATATAAATTTACAGGTTTTCAACTAAGTATTTCATTAAGACATTTTATTTTACATTTTAATAGTTTCTCAGGTTACCAGGTAAAGTTATTTTATATCAATCACAGATATTTTGTTGGTATTATTTCAACGAGACATTTGCATGGTGTGAGAGGTTAATTTACAAGTACAATTATTAATTTTTCCATTAATTATTAAATATGTAAATCAAATTTCAGTGTAAATGTAATGATTTTCTGACTGTGGAATATAAACTATTCCTATAAACTATTCATGTTCACTATTTAAAAAAACTCATCAAGGTAATAGTAAAATATGAAAGAAACTTGGTTATGCTAAAAAAATTATTTACTAATGTTAGCCCAAACACAAAGAAATAGCAGTACATAACTGTTGTAAAACGAATGAACTTTTAAAATTACATTACTTTCTATTAAGCAAGTAATTCTAGCCAGTAACATATTAAATCACAATATACTAACTATTAAAAATGTGCTGTACTAATACACTACTTACATCAGATCATCCAATTCAAGTAAACAGTGTCGGTGGCTGCAGATGTTCGTGGCAGTTTTAATATATAACTTGATATGAATATGACGTTTACATAGAATTTATTATATATTTAGATATAGGCCTAACCAAGTATGGCTAGGCCTGAAATACTTTGGTCAGTCAGAAACAGTACCAGTTCACTACCATTAGGATAACACTGGTAGTTCTACCAACAGTCTGAGAACCAATGTTATTGATACACAATACCTGCTGTATTTAGTATTTTTAGTACAACCAGTACATTGTATCATTAGTACGTAGCTTAGTAGTAATGCTTATTCTAGTAACAGTAGAAGAGAAAGTAGGGTAAAGCAATATAGTTTTTACCACAGATGCACTTTGATTATAATACATGTAATTATCTTTGGGCATATGTCATTCTTCTTATACTTTAAAATATACCGCATATTAACTTCTTTCTTAAATAATTATATATACTAGTAACTAATGTAGCACCATCCAAGTAACTAAAAATGGCGAAGTAATACAGAGGAGAAATAAATTGCATTATGGGAGTACGTCATATTAAATGTACTTTTTTATCCGCGCCACCTTCGATTAAGTTAAATTTTATGTTTTAAAGTATTTTTATTGTAAATTTAAAAATATGATAAAGTTTTAAAACTTATAAAATTTAACTTACATATAATTTTAAATTTTAAATATTTATTTATTATTTATTTGAAAAATTTATTTGTTTTTGAAACTTTCGTAAAGCTACACGAAGGCTACCTGCGCTAGCCATCTCTAATTTAGCAGCGTGAGACTGGAGGGAAGGCAAATAGTCATCACCACCTATCTCCAATTTCTGGTCTACTCTTTTGACCGAGCTTTATAACACCCCATGGATGCGCCTACAACAATGATCAAATACCCGAATTTAAGCGATATTAGCCGTTCAAGCTTGTTGCTAAGCAACAGAATGGATCTCAGTTGATTACACTTTCTTTATTCATTAGTCATGTCTATTTTTCAAACCTAAGAGCAAAATATTATTTTCTCTAAATATAAACAATTTTTATAGAGCAAGTAGAATGCTGCTGCCTCACCCCCTCTCTGTGGTTCAGTGATAACTTAAGGGCTCATAACATTACAATTTGGAGTTCCATTTCTGCAATTAAGATAACCCATTAAGTAGACACGCTTTAAAACAAAACATTTAAATAAACAAGGTGATTTGCCACTTTAATTATTATTATCCTCTTCGTTATTTATATTTTCGGAATATGTTCTGTCTGTTTGTTTGTTTTCACATCTTGATTTAATAATCGTTGAAATAATGGTTAACTATAAGATATACAAATGCACAGAATAAAAAACACCACCTGTTGTAACCTTAATTTGCACATTATCATCTGCTTTCCCCTTTCCTGATTTGTATTGGGTAGGTGTTTAAAGGGATATATTTGTGCCATTTCGTCTATAATTTCACACAGTCTCTGCATATAGGTGATCTAATCTGTGTTGACCATATGTTATAACTTCTGTTTTCAAGTTTCAAGCTAGTGTTTCTTTACGGACTTCTATAAAATTCACTTCTTCAAAACTGTAGAGGACGATGTTTCGAAAGTCTTCCGCCTTTCAAAACGTCGTCGTCTACACTTGTGTCTCCACAACAGGCAGTTGCCGTCCATTTTATAAAGTTTCATCATGAATACCCTGCCAAAACAATCTATCAAAGGTGGTACAGAAACTTGTGCAAACTAGCTATAGGTAGTTATAATTGCATTTGCAGGCTGGTTGTTGAAATAGAAGCTGACTGGTGTGAGCAAATATATTAAAAGCACTGCAAATAAGGTCACTGTATTATTTGTTCACTTATGTCATTTGACTTCTTTTATTCTGTGCATTTAAGTTCCCGTACTTGCATTTTGTGCGTACCTTGTGTGTTTATGTGTTTGATACTACTACGTTTGAACACACAGATTTAGCTTGTCTCTTCTTACAATCAAAAGTTATTGTTTTAAATCGGCTAAATAAAACATATGTAAAATATATTAATTTAATTTTTACAATACTAGTTGTTGTACCCGTTCAACACATATGTAAGACTTAAAGAGTCCGCTAGGTAGTGACATAGGGTCCAGACTTGAGTACCGACCTACATATGTAGCTTCCCTAGAACCTTAAAGGTGGGTGATAAATTTGGTAGAATATTGCTTATTTATAACTATGCATAAAGTTAAAAAATTAGTTCTGACAAATGTGGGTTTTAAAACTTTTTTTCATCGTAATAAGCCCTAAGAATTACTATTGAGCCACTGGGGAACAATTCGGTAGAGATTGGTTAAAAACGTATAACTATCAAAAACAGAGGCACAGATGACACCTGTGCTTGATATATATATACATTTCTGATACATTTAACTGTTCGGTAAACATTTGAAAGTAAAATTGTATTAGTTTAATAATAACCAATCAATGCATGGAATATTTTTTCATGTTGAAGATTTTGTGAAACTGTTACGGGCACTATTAACAATGACAGAAAACGAATGTATAAGATTTTGTTCTTAATGTACGATTGTTTTGTGATTCGTCGTGAAAAAGTTTGAGAAATAAGATATGTTACAAATATTTTATCACATGGTGATTTTGACTACATATAAGGATTTTTTATGAAGTACGTTTATTTTAAAAATCAAAGTCAATTGTTGGTTCGAGGACAAGCATGTGTGGTTTATGAATGAGCCATGTGTTTTTATCTTCTTGTTATATAATAATATTATTTCTGAATTTATTATTTGTTCTTTATCTATGAAAGTTTCACATAACACATGGTCGAGAAAAATGTTACATTTACTTTGCTGTAAGCCAAATTTGTTGTTCTCAAAATGAATATTTGTTTTCACCTTAAAGAAATATTTCTCTTTACTGTACTTTGTGTAAAGATGTCAACAGAGTGTCCTTTAACAATTGTTCAGGTGATATCTAGAGGTTACAATCCCTCTTCAGATATCAAACACAAAGTGAAACTATCAGTCTTTATTAATATCAAGCTTATAGTGTTTGCACTTGTTTTTATGGAATGACAGATTGTCACTTTTATGGACTCTTCCATTCCTCTACTTACTTTTCCAACTTGTGTTCCAGATGGACTAAATCCAATGAGCCGTTCTGTAGAAGAAACATATTTATCCAGAGTGACCAGTTCTACCCATGTGACTAGTCATTCTCATTCAACCATAGTCAGGTTGAGATTTCACTTAAACTACCACTGAAGGACATACTCACACAATTTGATATTACAGCATCAACACCATGGACAGCACAGGTATTATCTCATAGAGAATAATAAAAGAACAGAGGCAGCTGGAATGAAGTGAACTTAAAGGCTTCTTTCTTTATTACATGTTATTTGAAGCCTGGATATATATACAGAATAAATGATAAACCACAATTTCTTCTCTTCAGCCTCCTGCTAGTACAGCTGTAAGTCTACGGATTTACAACACTAAAATCAGGGATTCAATTCCCTCGGTGGGCTCAGCAGATAGCCCGATGTGGCTTTGCTATAAGAAACACACACACTTTCCTCTCTTCAGCCTCCTGCTAGTACAGCTGTAAGTCTGCTGATTTACAACACTAAAATAAGGGATTCGATTCCCCTCGGTGGGCTCAGCAGATAGCCCGATGTGGCTTTGCTATGAGAAACACACACACTTTCCTCTCTTCAGCCTCCTGCTAGTACAGCTGTAAGTCTACTGATTTACAACACTAAAATCAGGGATTCGATTCCCCTCAGTGGGCTCAGCAGATAGCCCGATGTGGCTTTACTATAAGAAACACACACACTTTCCTCTCTTCAGCCTCCTGCTAGTACAGCTGTAAGTCTACTGATTTATACACTAAAATCAGGGATTCGATTCCCCTCGGTGGGCTCAGCAGATAGCCCGATGTGGCTTTGCTATAAGAAACACACACACTTTCCTCTCTTCAGCCTCCTGCTAGTACAGCTGTAAGTCTGCTGATTTACAACACTAAAATCAGGGATTCGATTCCCCTCGGTGGGCTCAGCAGATAGCCGATGTGGCTTTGCTATAAGAAACACACACACTTTCCTCTCTTCAGCCTCCTGCTAGTACAGCTGTAAGTCTGCTGATTTACAACACTAAAATCAGGGATTCGATTCCCCTCGGTGGGCTCAGCAGATAGCCGATGTGGCTTTGCTATAAGAAACACACACACTTTCCTCTCTTCAGCCTCCTGCTAGTACAGCTGTAAGTCTGCTGATTTACAACACTAAAATCAGGGATTTGATTCCCCTCGGTGGGCTCAGCAGATAGCCCGATGTGGCTTTGCTATAAGAAACACACACACTTTCCTCTCTTCAGCCTCCTGCTAGTACAGCTGTAAGTCTGCTGATTTACAACACTAAAATCAGGGATTCGATTCCCCTCGGTGGGCTCAGCAGATAGCCCGATGTGGCTTTACTATAACAAACACACACACTTTCCTCTCTTCAGTCTCCTGCTAGTACAGCTGTAAGTCTACTGATTTACAACACTAAAATCAGGGATTCGATTCCCCTCAGTGGTCTCAGCAGATTGCCCGATGTGGCTTTACTATAACAAACACACACACGTTCCTCTCTTCCCTACCTTAGTCTTGTTCTCAAACTAAAAATTAATTTTAAATTTTAAAACCAACATGCTTTAAACTTGTGCAATAACTTCTTTCTCGTCTCTCAAAACACACATACACACACCACATACACATTGAACAAAGAAAATCATAAAGAAAACCTTTTAACACTGATGCATGCAAAAATATACACAAAAGCCTTTAACAGATACATAATAAATACAGTGAGATACAGTTAATTTATAATTGTATTGAAAACAAAAAACGAATTTTATCACATAATTCAGTATCATAACACCAACTCTTTAATAAATAAAAAAACAAAAAATCCTTTAATATTGGTTAATAACTACAGTCACCAATCAGTCTAATACAACACATGCAATGAAAATTAATCAACAGATCTCAAACACACTGAACTCATTACATGAGTCACTATACAGACCCAAAATGTTGAAATTCATGTTATTTAACAAAATAAACCTCATGATAGTGATATGAAAGAAATCACATAATACAGTCTTTTAATGAAACATAACATGATATTATCTTACAGAATGAAAATACAACTGTATTTAATAAAACTGTATTAAAATAATATTAAAAATTAATGCAAAATAAGAAATTATGTAAAATAACACACATAAATAAACATTACAAACCTAGAGAGGTATATTAAACTATACACAACTGTCCAATAGAAGTATGAAGTTCCATTCCCTTGCCTATAATTTAGGCCAATCAAGATGTCTTGTAAAGTGGTAGTTATCTAACTGTTATGTCTTGGACAGGGTCCTTCTTGTGACTGCCAGCTCATTTCACAGGTGAAAGACTTCTTTGAAGTACAATGGACACTTGTCTTCTGTAAACAGACTACTTTCTCTTTAATTATACAAGTTCAGGACCCCATTTGCTTTGTGGAAATCTCCTCACAGTGCCATTTGAGGACAACCTGCTTAGGTGTAGTGTAATTGGTGTATTACTGAGGAGAACCTGCTTAGGTGCAGTGTAATTGGTGTATTTCTGAGAATGTCTCCTATTGGCTCAACCTGTCACTGATAGTGGTGCTGGTATTGGCTCAGGCAATAAGACTTTGTCAGCCAGCTGGCTCCAACCCTAGATGGTGGTACTGAAGAAGTTTCTTATTCTCCTGCCCCTTGAGGCAACCTTAACTTCTGGAAGTGCTTCCTCAGATTCAGGATGGAGTGGTTCACAATCAGTGCCTCTGTTGACAAACATCCTCTAACAGGACATCTAAGGGGGCATTGTGAATGCCAAGATGTCACCATCTTTCCTTCTCAGCTACTAACGTTTGGCAGTCAGCAGCTGTGGCTGGACGTAACTGGCACAGAGGTGGCTCTGGCTAATTCTTGATGAGCTCTATCTTTTTTTCCAATGAGGACTACAATTCTTGAGGATTTCGGGGATGTTCAGCCTCCAGAGACATTAAATTAAGTGCCAATCATTTGATGCATAATTCAGCAATGTGTCTCCATTCCAAGTAACACATCAACCATACTTCTTCAGTTTGGTGGGTAACTTCAGAAAGTTGTTCATCATAGCTTCTTCCTTCTAACATTATTTGTTGGGGCATCAACACATTAATGATTGAAAGTGGCCAGTTGAAGAACAGGATAGCCAAAATGTCCATGACCTTGATCTTAGTACAAACTGAATTGAGGATAGAAGATTGGATAAATTTCAATTGGTCACAAGGTCAGCAAAGTGTATAGGTTCAAAGAGGTTATAACCACCCAACAATAATCATTATTCTCTTCTAACAAAATACCTTTAAATGAAGAGTTATCAAAAACCTACCTTGGTCAAGCAGTACTTGTACAGGATTCACATTTACTCATGTTTTAATCACCCATAATACATGTACCTCTAGGAACCATAAGCTTTTCATCTCACAAACTTCATAGATGTTTATTTAACCAATACTTTATTAGTCATGAGTAAAACCAATACATCTACCCACTGACCCAGATTCATCCCATTGACTACATCTGGCATGTTACCTAAACAGCATACAGTTTGAAGGGAAAAGGAGGAAGTCAGTAATGCAGGATTGGATCCTATACATGAGCTGACTTGGGTTAGCAACCTACACTTTTGACCATTAATATTCACTAACACCCACATCTTCTTCCAATTAAAGTTTGGTACCAGGCGTTATACATCTGCCTTGTGGATGTTACACATCTGCCTTGTGGATGTTACACATCTGCTTTGTGGATGTTACACATCTGCCTTGTGGATGTTACACATCTGCTTTGTGGATGTTACACATCTGCCTTGTGGACGTTACTTTCTGCTTCCTCCAGTAAAACCAAAGCTTGCATTTTTAGACACCTTGTACTGAAATAATATTATTAAAATATTTAGAAAACTGTGTACCTTACAAAATAAAGGGAAGTCATGAAGACATTTTTGCAGTTCAGCGAGTAATAATTCACAAACTGTGTAACATGGAAATAACAAAAGGTATATTGTACCTTCAAACAATACTATAACAAGAGATGAATCACAGTCTCATTATTAAGATAAATTACCTCATTTTCAATTTTTCATAGTTTAATACCCGAGTTCTTTGCACAAATAACCTCTCTGGTTATTAAGCACTCAAGAGTGACTATGTAATGCTCCTAAATGTATGTGGGGCTGCACAAACATTTATTTAGACACATTTAAGGCCACATACAAACAGCTTTCTTACACATTGTTACATACAGTAACAGTTTACAACAAACTTTCTCTGGCAATCTCACAGATTACTCCATAACATGTCTGGTTAGTCTCTGCAGCTATCGCTAGTAGTTAGTCACCAAGAAAATTAAACTAACAACTTTTCACCTAAAACTCTCATAAGAAGCGATTAATATTTTTGCTGTTATTACCTTATATATCATTACAGACTCTGATGAACCACAGTTCCCTCAGTGCATGTGCAAAAGTTATACACTCTTTAGATGTTCCAAGGCTATGCAGTACAAAGGCTTTCATTAGTCAGCTACCCCTGGTGAGTGATTTGCACAAAATGGTTCTACCGTTTTGCTTAAGGAAAATCACTTGATAGCTTGGAAAGTATGATTTTCTATTATTTAATTAAGCATAATCAAATTTGTCACATAGAAGGGTTTATAACTCATACATTTAAGATTTTATATATAAGAAAATTCATGTTTTGTTAAGCAATGACTCCACACTGTAACACCACACAGGGGGTCTTCTATGTAGAAGACCAAACAACCACATCTACCGGGAACAAAATTTCTTGGCTAAATATGAGCATAGCATACAATTGTCCCCATATTCTATCTGCAGGAATATCTCTGTTGAGGAAAGACAGTAATTATTTGCTGAAGTTCAACTTGTATAGATCAGAATTTTCTCTGGGTTGGTTGTTGTTGCTGTGACAGAATTGGTCTCAATTCCCACAGAATCAGAAAATTTAAGAAACCAGCAGGGCCTCACTGTTTGGTCACAGTTTATTTGTATATCCTCATAGAGATTGTTATATAAAAAAAGTAATTTTTATTAAGAAACCAAAAGAGAAATATATAAAGAAAACTAAAACAGATAGACTGCTTTTTGTAGCACTCTTGTTATAGTGTTGTTAACACAGAGAAAGAGAAGGTAAGTTTATGCTGTAAACAATGAATATATGTTCATGTAATGTTTTGTTAAAATGCAAAAAAGTCTAACAAAAATTAACGTTATTAAAGTAATCAAGAAATTTTATTGTCAACACAAAAAACCACTTGACATGAGAATCCACTTGTAGACCTATTAAAATAAGTTTATTGTTGGCAAACGTCTCAACAAGACATTGTAGTTTTTCAAACATTAATAAAACTTTGATATATTGCCCAAATATCACTCATTTTTCTTTTATTTTAGATTTGCTAAAAAAATTGTAATTTTCTAGATTTATATATCACAGATATTTTATCAATTTTCCTGCTCTAAAATACAAAAACAATAATTCCAATTTGTGGCCCAAGTATTAAAAATTTTGGTGTTAATTTATTGTAAATCAAAACAAGATTTATTACACAGAAACACAGCATTTATGGGAAGCCTATTTTAGGATTCATATATGGTCGCATATTCATCTGTAGGATATACACTTCTCATGCAATTTACATACATAAATCACAGAACAAGAAAGTAGAAGACAAGCAAATCTGGTTGCTAAATACATGCAGATGAACTGAAAAAAAAGTTACATTTCAGTTCATGCACATACAATACTGACAAAAGAATAAGGCTCACTCTGAAAGTAACCAACAAAGATTCTTTTTGGAAGTAACAAAGATTACCTCTGTACGCAACCAATAGAGATGTACTCTGGAAGTAACAAAGATTACTTCTGTAAGCAACCAATAGAGATATACTCTAAAGTAACCAATAAAGATTCCCTCTAGAAATAACTGATAAAGATTTCCTTTCCAGTAACCAATTAGGCCCAACTCCATTGTAGCATGCTCTTCATTGACTGACAAAGGACATCCACTCAAATCCTCACATAAAATAAACTAGAAAATGTTATAATTTACATGTGTCAATTTAGTCTTTATTATTCATCCAACAACTTTAAGTAGCATTTTGAAAAAAAACACACCCAATAAGCATACTAACCAATGTAACAAGTAAAGCTTAGCATAAAAAATAATTCCTAGCAATCTTCAGTAATCATTATAAAACAAAGTTATAATATCAATTACATGTATAGTGAAATAACAAGTCAGTTACACATTTAGATTGCTTTCTGTTTATTGTTGTTAACGTACAGCTGCTTAAGGGGGACCAAGCTGAGAAGCATGATATGGCGTTTGTAGATCGTACTGTTACGAAACTGGATATCTGTCCCATGCAGTCGATCCAAGACACCTAGAACTCCATAATTCTGGTTGAATCTACAGACAGAGATAACTTCAATAATCGTATAACAAAAATTAACTGATTCTCACATATTCACCCCTAAGTTACTTTGAATTTCAAATAATTTATGTTAACCCTTGAATCAATGTCTTATATGTTATTAGTTATTAACCTTTCTTCCTAACAGAGGGGAAATCACACTACTTAAAAATGAAAAGAACAGCTTCATTTTCATAGTAACATATTAACTGAACAGTGAAATGGAATCCATTTATATAAGCATTTAAACCACTAGAAGAAACATACATTTCAGTTAATTTTAAACCATCTAGTTAATAGAGAAAGAACAACAATGTTTTCACATTCTCAAAGGGAAGGCAAATTCCCCCTTTACCCTCACTTCCAGGGGAAGTATGTCCATAAACAAAAATATAATAACCATGAAAATATTATTGTCAGCATTTCCAAACTAAAAAAAACAGTTCCACAAAATCTTGCAACAATATGATAATCATAAAAATATTATTGTTAGTATCCTTAAACTAACAAAACAATTCTACAAAATCTTGCAACAATATGATAATCGTAAATATATTATTTTAGTGTTCTCAAACTAACAAAACAATTCTACAAAATCTTGCAACAATATGATAATCATAAAAATATTATTGTTAGTGTTCTTAAAGTAACAAAACAATTCTGCAAAATCTTGCAACAATATGATAGTGATAAAAATGTTGTTAGTGTTCTCAAACTAACAAAACAATTCTACAAAATCTTGCAACAATATGACAATCATAAAAATATTATTGTTAGTGTTCTCAAACTAACAAAACAATTCTACAAAATCTTGCAACAATATGATAATCATAAAAATATTATTGTTAGTGTTCTCAAACTAATAAAACAATTCTACAAAATCTTGCAACAATATGATAGTAATAAAAATATTGTTAGTGTTCTCAAACTAACAAAACAATTCTACAAAATCTTGCAACAATATGACAGTGATAAAAATATTATTGTTAGTGTTCTCAAACGAACAAAACAATTCTACAAAATCTTGCAACAATATAATAATCATAAAAATATTATTGTTAGTATTCTCAAACTTACAAAACAATTCTACAAAATCTTGCAACAATATGACAGTGATAAAAATATTATTGTTAGTGTTCTCAAACTAACAAAACAGTTCCACAAAATCTTGCACCAGTATAGTTGATACAAATGTCTCATAAAGAAGTTAAGAAACAATCTTTTAGTACACACAACTTGTAAAGTAAATTATCACTTGAAATGCATTTGTGGAACTGTTTTAATTTTCATGCATAAAAGAGAAAAAAACACTATACTTACTTTAGGTGGTGGAAATCATGTGCTTCAGGTGAAGGGAAAAATGGAAAGTGGTAACCAGAATGGGCATTTAATGTTGAGAAGGTGGCTAGTATAACCCATAACCAACAGGTTGCAGTGTGACTGCCCATAAAGAGAACTCCAAGGATTGTTGGCAAAACACTGGATAAAACATATTCCACTGGATGACAATAAATTGCACTTATAGCGATTGGAGCTGTCCACTCGTGATGTTGTTTATGAATGTATTTGTAGATGTGAGGATGGTGAAGAAACCTTAATTATATACATAAACATCTTTAACCTATATTAAAACTAATATAAATCAAGGTACATATCATTTGTCTTAACTAGGAATCTATTAAGTGTTTGAGTGTAGAAATTTTAGTATGTATATAAACACAGCAAAACTAATGTCAGGAGAATGTGATAAATATGCACTCATGATACCTTAACGTATAAAAACTGATGTTAGAAATTCTCCAGAATAAACAATTACATTCTATAGTTTTAAACATTTTAATAGTTAAATCTAAACACATTATAAGAAAAATTATAATTTTCCTAAATTAAAATGTATTTCCAATAGGTACTTCCCTTTTCTCACCCAAACTTTGGTTTTCTTGTTTTATGCTGCTCTCTGTTTGAAAACTTCTTTGAATGCATGCCACAAGCCTTCAATCTTCCTTCTGTTGGACTCCCAACACATCTCTCATTTAAACAAGCTCTACGCCAAGAACAAAAAGGAAGAAAATTCACATAGGAGAGGATGGTGCAAGAAACAGACATGAAACAAGTAGAATCATTCAACACCATGACAGAAAATTGGTAAGAAATGATGTGTCCCAAGATGTAGAGTGGCTAGGGCATGGCATAGCAACAATCCTCTTCTGTTCTACTCTATTGGTGGTGTGGTCCTGAACAGGCACATTAAGATGCAAATATCATGAGGACTTTACACTCTAGTGATCTTACATGATAAACAATCTCAAGGATAAGTGTACACAGCCATGGAAACATAGGGATCAACATAGCCAGTACAGACAGAATATCTGGTCAGTTACCACCCGTGACAGAATGGGGTCCAAAAGGAAGCTGAAGCACTATCTACACTACATCTCTGTTTCTGCATCCACAGGATATCACCTACCAACTGTGGCTGTTCACCTGATCTTGATGTGGGTGTGGCACGAGAACATACAAGAAATCCTCAACAGTATAATCTCCTCCATTGTCCAATAAAGATAAGACAAATGAGAAGACAAGGTGAAACAGATGATGGGTGAAAGAGATTACACCAGGAAGGAGACATTGAATCCAACTGGCTAGTGTATCCAAGGAAAGATAAGAGGGCTGTGAAGGAGGAAACAAGAACCCTGGAATGAATAGGAGCATACAAGGGGATTCGATTCATGGTTCCACTTGCCATGTAAAGCCCACTGGAGCAAATGCAAATAAGCCCTGCCAAGGAGTATGAAAGGTTTGTGAGTCAACCACCACCACCACAAACGCTATAGAACCTTTCTAGTAGAAAGAGCAGACAGGACAGTCCAAGTGGTCAGCTGTATAAAATGGAGTCTCAGAGGAGAATGTAGGGCCCAACCAAGATGGGTGTTGAAGAAAACAGAGCATTAAGAAGGAGCTGATGAGTAGGATTGTCTGACTCCTGTTCTGAACTGGAAAAACATATGGGACAGAAGACTGAAGGACAAGACCCTAAGGTGTATACCATTCCACAAAGGGCAAACTGGCAGTCGTAAAACCCACATGGTAGGAGGACAAGAACTGCCTCAGATAGATAGTGGCATGACCAGGGATTCCAAAGAGGAAGGAAGGAAATGCCATGTACTGTTGCCAAAAATGGCAAACAGCAATACCATGGGAAGCTGTGACAGAAAAAGCTGGAAAGGATAAGACAAAAAACAGGATTTGGAGCCACACCACAGCTCTGATGAAGAACACTGGGTATCTCACAAGAATAGACCGAGCCCTGTTGAACATGAGCAACCCACGACAACAAGGACACAGGAAAACCAAGGTTGGAAAATGAAGCAGAGGTAGGATGAACAGGAAAGTTTGGGACTCATCCTCCCAAATAAGTAAACTGAATCACAACTGGTGATCCAAAATGTGGAAGTCTACTAAAACAAATTACAAGCACAGACTGATCCAAAGCTTATAGGAAAGAGGCATATTATTGCTATCATAAAATAAGAGGGTAAAAGCACAATATAAACCTGAACAAAAAAAAAACAATAGCAAGAACTTAAACAACACATACCTGAGATATAAGCTCTGAGAGAACCAACAAAGGCTGAACAGAATCCTCAGAAAGGTGTAGTTAAGCACAGCAAATTTTGGGGTGATCAAAATTATCTTCAGCATATGCCTGTAAAGGTTCAAAAGTACAGGAAGAATAAAGCCACAAACAATGTGGTTTCCATATAGTGCTTCATCCCTGTGAGAACAAAGGTCATGAAATCCCCAATGGGTCACCATGCTTTTGGCTAACAGATGAGTGATATGCACACAAAGTAGTAACAGTGACTTTGGAATTAACGGGTGATACAAAACCAGCAAAAAATGTACAGCAAATAAAAGATAGTTCAACTAAGGGAATTTGAAGTAAGTTAATTCAAACAAAGTTAAAGAATGTTAAACCACTTATAGGGTGATAATTATAAAAATAATTATTCTAAAGAAAAACATCTTCTCTCTCAATAATGATGTAATGAGAAGTGATAGCTCCATGGTGGGGCATGAGGAGTCATATAACAGTAGTGCTCTCTTATTGGTGGAGACATCATACATAAGAGATGTAATGAAACTTTGTGTTCTATCAGAAAGAGGTAAGGCTGTTGGCATGCATTCAAAAATATTTGCAAATAGAAGGAAGCACAAAGTGAGAAAAGCTAATCTTGTGAAAATAGGTAGTGTATCAAAAATATGTGTTTATTATTACAACCACCAGTGCAATATTAATTACATAGTATAACATACACTGGTACTGTAGCAAAAAATAAGTAATAAAGCATGTGTTATTTGGACATGCTGTTTATAAACTACAATTATTCTTAATGTTTTATTGTCACTACAACATGACTTTTATATGAAAGCTTTGAATCTGGGTGTTGCTTAATAATGTTATTTAATTATGTGACACTTCTGTGTAGGAACAATATAATCTTATAAGAACAATAACATCTTATTCTCCTCTGTAAGAACAATAACATCTTATTCTCCTCTGTAAGAACAATAACATCTTATCCTCCTCTGTAAGAACAATAACATCTTATCCTCCTCTGTAAGAACAATAACATCTTATTCTCCTCTGTAAGAACAATAACACCTTATCCTCCTCTGTAAGAACAATAACATCTTATCCTCATTTGTAAGAACAATAACATCTTATTCTCCTCTGTAAGAACAATAACATCTTATTCTCCTCTGTAAGAACAATAACACCTTATCCTCCTCTGTAAGAACAATAACATCTTATCCTCATTTATAAGAACAATAACATCTTATTCTCCTCTGTAAGAACAATAACATCTTATTCTCCTCTGTAAGAACAATAACATCTTATCCTCCTCTGTAAGAACAATAACATCTTATCCTCCTCTGTAAGAACAATAACATGTTATCCTCCTCTGTAAGAACAATAACACCTTATTCTCCTCTGTAAGAACAATAACATCTTATTCTCCTCTGTAAGAACAATATAATCTTATCCTCCTCTGTAAGAACAATAACATCTTATCCTCCTCTGTAAAACAATGTAATAATATCTTCCTCTGTAAAACAATGTAATAATATCTTCCTCTGTAAAACAATGTAATAATATCCTCCTCTGTAAAACAATGTAATAATATTATCCTCTGTAAAACAATAACATCTTATTCTCCTCTGTAAGAACAATAACATCTTATCCTCCTCTGTAAGAACAATAACATCTTATCCTCCTCTGTAAGAACAATAACATCTTATTCTCCTCTGTAAAACAATATAATAATATCCTCCTCTGTAAGAACAATAACATCTTATCCTCCTCTGTAAAACAATGTAATAATATTCTCCTCTGTAAGAACAATAACATCTTATTCTCCTCTGTAAGAACAATAACATCTTATTCTCCTCTGTAAGAACAATAACATCTTATCCTCCTCTGTAAGAACAATAACATCTTATCCTCCTCTGTAAGAACAATAACATGTTATCCTCCTCTGTACGAACAATAACACCTTATTCTCCTCTGTAAGAACAATAACATCTTATTCTCCTCTGTAAGAACAATATAATCTTATCCTCCTCTGTAAGAACAATAACATCTTATCCTCCTCTGTAAAACAATGTAATAATATCTTCCTCTGTAAAACAATGTAATAATATCTTCCTCTGTAAAACAATGTAATAATATCCTCCTCTGTAAAACAATGTAATAATATTATCCTCTGTAAAACAATAACATCTTATTCTCCTCTGTAAGAACAATAACATCTTATCCTCCTCTGTAAGAACAATAACATCTTATCCTCCTCTGTAAGAACAATAACATCTTATTCTCCTCTGTAAAACAATATAATAATATTCTCCTCTGTAAGAACAATAACATCTTATTCTCCTCTGTAAGAACAATAACATCTTATCCTCATCTGTAAGAACAATAACATCTTATCCTCCTCTGTAAGAACAATAACATCTTATCCTCCTCTGTAAGAACAATAACATCTTATCCTCCTCTGTAAGAACAATAACATCTTATCCTCCTCTGTAAGAACAATAACATCTTATTCTCCTCTGTAAGAACAATAACATCTTATTCTCCTCTGTAAGAACAATAACATCTTATTCTCCTCTGTAAGAACAATAACATCTTATTCTCCTCTGTAAGAACAATAACATCTTATTCTCCTCTTTAAGAACAATAACATCTTATTCTCCTCTGTAAGAACAATAACATCTTATTCTCCTCTTTAAGAACAATAACATCTTATTCTCCTCTGTAAGAACAATAACATCTTATTCTCCTCTGTAAGAACAATAACATCTTATTCTCCTCTTTAAGAACAATAACATCTTATTCTCCTCTTTAAGAACAATAACATCTTATTCTCCTCTGTAAGAACAATAACATCTTATTCTCCTCTGTAAGAACAATAACATCTTATTCTCCTCTGTAAGAACAATAACATCTTATTCTCCTCTTTAAGAACAATAACATCTTATTCTCCTCTGTAAGAACAATAACATCTTATTCTCCTCTGTAAGAACAATAACATCTTATTCTCCTCTTTAAGAACAATAACATCTTATTCTCCTCTGTAAGAACAATAACATCTTATCATCCTCTGTAAGAACAATAACATCTTATCCTCCTCTGTAAGAACAATAACATCTTATCCTCCTCTGTAAGAACAATAACATCTTATTCTCCTCTGTAAGAACAATAACATCTTCTTCTCCTCTGTAAGAACAATAACATCTTATCCTCCTCTGTAAGAACAATAACATCTTCTTCTCCTCTGTAAGAACAATAACATCTTATTCTCCTCGGTAAGAACAATAACATCTTATTCTGATCTGTACAAACAATATCATCCTATCCTCCTCTGTAAGAACAATAACATCTTATCCTCCTCTGTAAGAACAATAACATCTTATCCTCCTCTGTAAGAACAATAACATCTTATCCTCCTCTGTAAAAACAATATAATAATATCCTCCTCTGTAAGAACAATAACATCTTATCCTCCTCTGTAAAACAATGTAATAATATTCTCCTCTGTAAGAACAATAACATCTTATCCTCCTCTGTAAAACAATGTAATAATATCTTCCTCTGTAAAACAATGTAATAATATCCTCCTCTGTAAAACAATGTAATAATATTATCCTCTGTAAAACAATAACATCTTATTCTCCTCTGTAAGAACAATAACATCTTATCCTCCTCTGTAAGAACAATAACATCTTATCCTCCTCTGTAAGAACAATAACATCTTATTCTCCTCTGTAAAACAATATAATAATATCCTCCTCTGTAAGAACAATAACATCTTATCCTCCTCTGTAAAACAATGTAATAATATTCTCCTCTGTAAGAACAATAACATCTTATTCTCCTCTGTAAGAACAATAACATCTTATCCTCATCTGTAAGAACAATAACATCTTATCCTCCTCTGTAAGAACAATAACATCTTATCCTCCTCTGTAAGAACAATAACATCTTATCCTCCTCTGTAAGAACAATAACATCTTATTCTCCTCTGTAAGAACAATAACATCTTATCCTCCTCTGTAAGAACAATAACACCTTATCCTCCTCTGTAAGAACAATAACATCTTATCCTCCTCTGTAAGAACAATAACATCTTATTCTCCTCTGTAAGAACAATAACATCTTATTCTCCTCTGTAAGAACAATAACATCTTATTCTCCTCTGTAAGAACAATAACACCTTATCCTCCTCTGTAAGAACAATAACATCTTATTCTCCTCTGTAAGAACAATAACATCTTATTCTCCTCTTTAAGAACAATAACATCTTATTCTCCTCTGTAAGAACAATAACATCTTATTCTCCTCTGTAAGAACAATAACATCTTATTCGCCTCTGTAAGAACAATAACATCTTATCCTCCTCTGTAAGAACAATAACATCTTATCCTCCTCTGTAAGAACAATAACATCTTATCCTCCTCTGTAAGAACAATAACATCTTATCCTCCTCTGTAAGAACAATAACATCTTATTCTCCTCTGTAAGAACAATAACATCTTATCCTCCTCTGTAAGAACAATAACACCTTATCCTCCTCTGTAAGAACAATAACATCTTATCCTCCTCTGTAAAACAATATAATAATATTCTCCTCTGTAAGAACAATAACATCTTATCCTCCTCTGTAAAACAATGTAATAATATCCTCCTCTGTAAAACAATGTAATAATATCCTCCTCTGTAAGAACAATAACATCTTATCCTCCTCTGTAAAACAATGTAATAATATCCTCCTCTGTAAAACAATGTAATAATATCCTCCTCTGTAAAACAATGTAATAATATCCTCCTCTGTAAGAACAATAACATCTCATCTTCCTCTTTACAGAAGAAATTAAGTAATTACAGCTAAGCAGTAAATAGGTTATCAATAAACCAGTTAGTTATTTCTAGTTAAACACTAAACGTATCAGGTTTACAAGACTTTACCTGTGGGAGTAGTAAAATGCTATTTCTTCGACCAACACAAAAACAATCAATTCTAACAGAACCCATTGAAAGGTAGGAAGTTCTGGACCTATAGAATAACCTATCACATTTCTCAGGTAATAGGCACAAATTAAGACAGGTATTCCAAAGATAAACTGATTTACAAGAGCCTGTTTGATTACTTGGATGACTTTCACATGTTCCACCTACAATAACCACAACAAAAAATATTTAAAATCAGAGATTACCCAATTCAATCAAAGCAAATAAGAAAGAGATCTGTAATTATGTTCCTATAAATTCAAATAAATCTACTAACATAAATTACATACACCTGTTACAAATATGCATGTAATGAAGTGAAATATCTAGAGGATATCCACTATTGGAATCAGTTGATGTATTAAAGATTGAACCCTACTTCAACCCATGAAAAAAACTGTTCAACAAGATGTGTGAAATCAGCAATGTCGAGAAAACCCATTTGTAGAGAAAAATATATATGTAAAAATGGCTCGTTTGGGTCTACATAAAATATTTTCTCAACCGAAACAAGCCACATTTACATATATGTGTGAAACATTTGAATGATGATAAAAATGAAATCATACAATTAAAGAAATAAATACAAACTTTCAAACTGTTCCAATTGAAAACAGTAATTTTACAAATCCAGTAGACAAACATCAAGTAAGTCTTAAACACTATGAGCTTAGAAGTGTGTAATGCAACTAATCTAAAATTTCTTTAGTCAGTGTAATGCAACTAATCTAAATTTTCTTTAGTCAGTGTAATGTAACTAATCTAAAATTTCTTTAGTCAGTGTAGTGTAACTAACCTAAAATTTCTTTAGTCAGTGTAGTGTAACTAATCTAAAATTTCTTTAGTCAGTGTAGTGTAACTAATCTAAAATTTCTTTAGTCAGTGTAATGCAACTAATCTAAAATTTCTTTAGTCAGTGTAGTGTAACTAATCTAAATTGTCTTTACTCAGTGTAATGTAACTAATCTAAGTTTTCTTTACTCAGTGTAGTGTGACTAATCTAAAATTTCTTTAGTCAGTGTAGTGTAACTAATCTAAATTGTCTTTACTCAGTGTAATGTAACTAATCTAAGTTTTCTTTAGTCAGTGTAGTGTAACTAATCTAAAATTTCTTTAGTCAGTGTAGTGTAACTAATCTAAAATTTCTTTAGTCAGTGTAGTGTAACTAATCTAAAATTTCTTTAGTCAGTGTAGTGTAACTAATCTAAATTGTCTTTACTCAGTGTAATGTAACTAATCTAAGTTTTCTTTACTCAGTGTAGTGTGACTAATCTAAAATTTCTTTAGTCAGTGTAGTGTAACTAATCTAAAATTTCTTTAGTCAGTGTAGTGTAACTAATCTAAAATTTCTTTAGTCAGTGTAGTGTAACTAATCTAAAATTTCTTTAGTCAGTGTAATGCAACTAATCTAAGTTTTCTTTAGTCAGTGTAATGCAACTAATCTAAAATTTCTTTACTCAGTGTAATGTAACTAATCTAAATTTTCTTTACTCAGTGTAGTGTGACTAATCTAAAATTTCTTTAGTCAGTGTAATGTAACTAATCTAAATTTTCTTTACTCAGTGTAATGTGACTAATCTAAAATTTCTTTACTCAGTGTAATGTAACTAATCTAAATTTTCTTTACTCAGTGTAATGTAACTAATCTAAATTTTCTTTACTCAGTGTAATGTGACTAATCTAAAATTTCTTTACTCAGTGTAATGCAACTAATCTAAGTTTTCTTTACTCAGTGTAATGTGACTAATCTAAAATTTCTTTACTCAGTGTAATGTAACTAATCTAAATTTTCTTTACTCAGTGTAATGTGACTAATCTAAAATTTCTTTACTCAGTGTAATGCAACTAATCTAAGTTTTCTTTACTCAGTGTAATGTGACTAATCTAAAATTTCTTTACTCAGTGTAATGTAACTAATCTAAATTTTCTTTACTCAGTGTAATGTAACTAATCTAAATTTTCTTTACTCAGTGTAATGTGACTAATCTAAAATTTCTTTACTCAGTGTAATGCAACTAATCTAAGTTTTCTTTAGTCAGTGTAATGCAACTAATCTAAAATTTCTTTACTCAGTGTAGTGTAACTAATCTAAGTTTTCTTTAGTCAGTGTAGTGTAACTAATCTAAAATTTCTTTACTCAGTGTAATGTAACTAATCTAAATTTTCTTTACTCAGTGTAATGTGACTAATCTAAAATTTCTTTACTCAGTGTAATGTAACTAATCTAAATTTTCTTTACTCAGTGTAATGTAACTAATCTAAATTTTCTTTACTCAGTGTAATGTGACTAATCTAAAATTTCTTTACTCAGTGTAATGTAACTAATCTAAATTTTCTTTACTCAGTGTAATGTGACTAATCTAAAATTTCTTTACTCAGTGTAATGCAACTAATCTAAGTTTTCTTTAGTCAGTGTAATGCAACTAATCTAAAATTTCTTTACTCAGTGTAGTGTAACTAATCTAAGTTTTCTTTAGTCAGTGTAGTGTAACTAATCTAAATTGTCTTTACTCAGTGTAATGTAACTAATCTAAGTTTTCTTTAGTCAGTGTAATGTAACTAATCTAAATTTTCTTTACTCAGTGTAATGTGACTAATCTAAAATTTCTTTACTCAGTGTAATGCAACTAATCTAAAATTTCTTTAGTCAGTGTAGTGTAACTAATCTAAATTGTCTTTACTCAGTGTAATGTAACTAATCTAAGTTTTCTTTAGTCAGTGTAATGTAACTAATCTAAATTTTCTTTACTCAGTGTAATGCAACTAATCTAAAATTTCTTTAGTCAGTGTAGTGTAACTAATCTAAAATTTCTTTACTCAGTGTAATGCAACCAATCTAAAATTTCTTTAGTCAGTGTAATGTAACTAATCTAAATTTTCTTTACTCAGTGTAGTGTAACTAATCTAAAATTTCTTTAGTCAGTGTAATGTGACTAATCTAAAATTTCTTTAGTCAGTGTAATGCAACTAATCTAAAATTTCTTTAGTCAGTGTAATGTAACTAATCTAAATTTTCTTTACTCAGTGTAATGTGACTAATCTAAAATTTCTTTACTCAGTGTAATGCAACTAATCTAAAATTCTTTAGTCAGTGTAATGTAACTAATCTAAAATTTCTTTAGTCAGTGTAATGTGACTAATCTAAAATTTCTTTACTCAGTGTAATGTAACTAATCTAAATTTTCTTTACTCAGTGTAATGTAACTAATCTAAGTTTTCTTTAGTCAGTGTAATGTAACTAATCTAAATTTTCTTTACTCAGTGTAATGTGACTAATCTAAAATTTCTTTACTCAGTGTAATGCAACTAATCTAAAATTTCTTTAGTCAGTGTAATGTAACTAATCTAAATTTTCTTTACTCAGTGTAGTGTGACTAATCTAAAATTTCTTTACTCAGTGTAATGTAACTAATCTAAATTTTCTTTACTCAGTGTAATGTAACTAATCTAAATTTTCTTTACTCAGTGTAATGCAACTAATCTAAGTTTTCTTTAGTCAGTGTAATGCAACTAATCTAAAATTTCTTTACTCAGTGTAGTGTAACTAATCTAAGTTTTCTTTACTCAGTGTAATGTAACTAATCTAAATTTTCTTTACTCAGTGTAATGCAACTAATCTAAGTTTTCTTTAGTCAGTGTAATGCAACTAATCTAAAATTTCTTTACTCAGTGTAATGCAACTAATCTAAGTTTTCTTTAGTCAGTGTAATGCAACTAATCTAAAATTTCTTTACTCAGTGTAGTGTAACTAATCTAAGTTTTCTTTAGTCAGTGTAGTGTAACTAATCTAAATTTTCTTTACTCAGTGTAATGTAACTAATCTAAATTTTCTTTACTCAGTGTAATGCAACTAATCTAAGTTTTCTTTAGTCAGTGTAATGCAACTAATCTAAAATTTCTTTACTCAGTGTAATGCAACTAATCTAAGTTTTTTTAGTCAGTGTAATGCAACTAATCTAAAATTTCTTTACTCAGTGTAGTGTAACTAATCTAAGTTTTCTTTAGTCAGTGTAGTGTAACTAATCTAAATTTTCTTTACTCAGTGTAATGTAACTAATCTAAAATTTCTTTACTCAGTGTAGTGTAACTAATCTAAGTTTTCTTTAGTCAGTGTAGTGTAACTAATCTAAATTGTCTTTACTCAGTGTAATGTAACTAATCTAAGTTTTCTTTAGTCAGTGTAATGTAACTAATCTAAATTTTCTTTACTCAGTGTAATGTGACTAATCTAAAATTTCTTTACTCAGTGTAATGTAACTAATCTAAATTTTCTTTACTCAGTGTAATGTAACTAATCTAAATTTTCTTTACTCAGTGTAATGTGACTAATCTAAAATTTCTTTACTCAGTGTAATGCAACTAATCTAAGTTTTCTTTACTCAGTGTAATGTGACTAATCTAAAATTTCTTTACTCAGTGTAATGTAACTAATCTAAATTTTCTTTACTCAGTGTAATGTAACTAATCTAAATTTTCTTTACTCAGTGTAATGTGACTAATCTAAAATTTCTTTACTCAGTGTAATGCAACTAATCTAAGTTTTCTTTACTCAGTGTAATGTGACTAATCTAAAATTTCTTTACTCAGTGTAATGTAACTAATCTAAATTTTCTTTACTCAGTGTAATGTAACTAATCTAAATTTTCTTTACTCAGTGTAATGTAACTAATCTAAAATTTCTTTACTCAGTGTAATGCAACTAATCTAAGTTTTCTTTAGTCAGTGTAATGCAACTAATCTAAAATTTCTTTACTCAGTGTAGTGTAACTAATCTAAGTTTTCTTTAGTCAGTGTAGTGTAACTAATCTAAAATTTCTTTACTCAGTGTAATGTAACTAATCTAAATTTTCTTTACTCAGTGTAATGTGACTAATCTAAAATTTCTTTACTCAGTGTAATGTAACTAATCTAAATTTTCTTTAGTCAGTGTAGTGTAACTAATCTAAAATTTCTTTAGTCAGTGTAGTGTAACTAATCTAAATTGTCTTTACTCAGTGTAATGTAACTAATCTAAATTTTCTTTACTCAGTGTAATGTAACTAATCTAAAATTTCTTTACTCAGTGTAATGTGACTAATCTAAAATTTCTTTACTCAGTGTAATGCAACTAATCTAAGTTTTCTTTAGTCAGTGTAATGCAACTAATCTAAAATTTCTTTACTCAGTGTAGTGTAACTAATCTAAATTGTCTTTACTCAGTGTAATGTAACTAATCTAAGTTTTCTTTAGTCAGTGTAATGTAACTAATCTAAATTTTCTTTACTCAGTGTAATGTGACTAATCTAAAATTTCTTTACTCAGTGTAATGCAACTAATCTAAAATTTCTTTAGTCAGTGTAGTGTAACTAATCTAAATTGTCTTTACTCAGTGTAATGTAACTAATCTAAGTTTTCTTTAGTCAGTGTAATGTAACTAATCTAAATTTTCTTTACTCAGTGTAATGTGACTAATCTAAAATTTCTTTACTCAGTGTAATGCAACTAATCTAAATTGTCTTTACTCAGTGTAATGTAACTAATCTAAGTTTTCTTTAGTCAGTGTAATGTAACTAATCTAAATTTTCTTTACTCAGTGTAATGTGACTAATCTAAAATTTCTTTACTCAGTGTAATGCAACTAATCTAAAATTTCTTTAGTCAGTGTAGTGTAACTAATCTAAAATTTCTTTACTCAGTGTAATGCAACCAATCTAAAATTTCTTTAGTCAGTGTAATGTAACTAATCTAAATTTTCTTTACTCAGTGTAGTGTAACTAATCTAAAATTTCTTTAGTCAGTGTAATGTGACTAATCTAAAATTTCTTTAGTCAGTGTAATGCAACTAATCTAAAATTTCTTTAGTCAGTGTAATGTAACTAATCTAAATTTTCTTTACTCAGTGTAATGTGACTAATCTAAAATTTCTTTACTCAGTGTAATGCAACTAATCTAAAATTTCTTTAGTCAGTGTAATGTAACTAATCTAAAATTTCTTTAGTCAGTGTAATGTGACTAATCTAAAATTTCTTTACTCAGTGTAATGTAACTAATCTAAATTTTCTTTACTCAGTGTAATGTAATTAATCTAAGTTTTCTTTACTCAGTGTAATGTAATTAATCTAAGTTTTCTTTACTCAGTGTAATGTAATTAATCTAAGTTTTCTTTAGTCAGTGTAATGTAACTAATCTAAATTTTCTTTACTCAGTGTAATGTGACTAATCTAAAATTTCTTTACTCAGTGTAATGCAACTAATCTAAAATTTCTTTAGTCAGTGTAATGTAACTAATCTAAATTTTCTTTACTCAGTGTAGTGTGACTAATCTAAAATTTCTTTACTCAGTGTAATGCAACTAATCTAAAATTTCTTTACTCAGTGTAATGCAACTAATCTAAGTTTTCTTTAGTCAGTGTAATGCAACTAATCTAAAATTTCTTTACTCAGTGTAATGTAACTAATCTAAGTTTTCTTTAGTCAGTGTAGTGTAACTAATCTAAATTTTCTTTACTCAGTGTAATGTAACTAATCTAAATTTTCTTTACTCAGTGTAATGCAACTAATCTAAGTTTTCTTTAGTCAGTGTAATGCAACTAATCTAAAATTTCTTTACTCAGTGTAATGCAACTAATCTAAGTTTTCTTTAGTCAGTGTAATGCAACTAATCTAAAATTTCTTTACTCAGTGTAGTGTAACTAATCTAAGTTTTCTTTAGTCAGTGTAGTGTAACTAATCTAAATTTTCTTTACTCAGTGTAATGTAACTAATCTAAATTTTCTTTACTCAGTGTAATGCAACTAATCTAAGTTTTCTTTAGTCAGTGTAATGCAACTAATCTAAAATTTCTTTACTCAGTGTAATGCAACTAATCTAAGTTTTCTTTAGTCAGTGTAATGTAACTAATCTAAAATTTCTTTACTCAGTGTAGTGTAACTAATCTAAGTTTTCTTTAGTCAGTGTAGTGTAACTAATCTAAATTTTCTTTACTCAGTGTAATGTAACTAATCTAAAATTTCTTTACTCAGTGTAGTGTAACTAATCTAAGTTTTCTTTAGTCAGTGTAGTGTAACTAATCTAAATTGTCTTTACTCAGTGTAATGTAACTAATCTAAGTTTTCTTTAGTCAGTGTAATGTAACTAATCTAAATTTTCTTTACTCAGTGTAATGTGACTAATCTAAGTTTTCTTTAGTCAGTGTAATGCAACTAATCTAAAATTTCTTTACTCAGTGTAATGCAACTAATCTAAGTTTTCTTTAGTCAGTGTAATGCAACTAATCTAAAATTTCTTTACTCAGTGTAATGCAACTAATCTAAGTTTTCTTTAGTCAGTGTAATGCAACTAATCTAAAATTTCTTTACTCAGTGTAGTGTAACTAATCTAAGTTTTCTTTAGTCAGTGTAGTGTAACTAATCTAAATTTTCTTTACTCAGTGTAATGTAACTAATCTAAATTTTCTTTACTCAGTGTAATGCAACTAATCTAAGTTTTCTTTAGTCAGTGTAATGCAACTAATCTAAAATTTCTTTACTCAGTGTAATGCAACTAATCTAAGTTTTCTTTAGTCAGTGTAATGCAACTAATCTAAAATTTCTTTACTCAGTGTAGTGTAACTAATCTAAGTTTTCTTTAGTCAGTGTAGTGTAACTAATCTAAATTTTCTTTACTCAGTGTAATGTAACTAATCTAAAATTTCTTTACTCAGTGTAGTGTAACTAATCTAAGTTTTCTTTAGTCAGTGTAGTGTAACTAATCTAAATTGTCTTTACTCAGTGTAATGTAACTAATCTAAGTTTTCTTTAGTCAGTGTAATGTAACTAATCTAAATTTTCTTTACTCAGTGTAATGTGACTAATCTAAAATTTCTTTACTCAGTGTAATGTAACTAATCTAAATTTTCTTTACTCAGTGTAATGTAACTAATCTAAATTTTCTTTACTCAGTGTAATGTGACTAATCTAAAATTTCTTTACTCAGTGTAATGCAACTAATCTAAGTTTTCTTTACTCAGTGTAATGTGACTAATCTAAAATTTCTTTACTCAGTGTAATGTAACTAATCTAAATTTTCTTTACTCAGTGTAATGTAACTAATCTAAATTTTCTTTACTCAGTGTAATGTGACTAATCTAAAATTTCTTTACTCAGTGTAATGCAACTAATCTAAGTTTTCTTTACTCAGTGTAATGTAACTAATCTAAAATTTCTTTACTCAGTGTAGTGTAACTAATCTAAGTTTTCTTTAGTCAGTGTAGTGTAACTAATCTAAATTTTCTTTACTCAGTGTAATGTAACTAATCTAAAATTTCTTTACTCAGTGTAGTGTAACTAATCTAAGTTTTCTTTAGTCAGTGTAGTGTAACTAATCTAAATTGTCTTTACTCAGTGTAATGTAACTAATCTAAGTTTTCTTTAGTCAGTGTAATGTAACTAATCTAAATTTTCTTTACTCAGTGTAATGTGACTAATCTAAGTTTTCTTTAGTCAGTGTAATGCAACTAATCTAAAATTTCTTTACTCAGTGTAATGCAACTAATCTAAGTTTTCTTTAGTCAGTGTAATGCAACTAATCTAAAATTTCTTTACTCAGTGTAATGCAACTAATCTAAGTTTTCTTTAGTCAGTGTAATGCAACTAATCTAAAATTTCTTTACTCAGTGTAGTGTAACTAATCTAAGTTTTCTTTAGTCAGTGTAGTGTAACTAATCTAAATTTTCTTTACTCAGTGTAATGTAACTAATCTAAATTTTCTTTACTCAGTGTAATGCAACTAATCTAAGTTTTCTTTAGTCAGTGTAATGCAACTAATCTAAAATTTCTTTACTCAGTGTAATGCAACTAATCTAAGTTTTCTTTAGTCAGTGTAATGCAACTAATCTAAAATTTCTTTACTCAGTGTAGTGTAACTAATCTAAGTTTTCTTTAGTCAGTGTAATGTAACTAATCTAAATTTTCTTTACTCAGTGTAATGTAACTAATCTAAAATTTCTTTACTCAGTGTAGTGTAACTAATCTAAGTTTTCTTTAGTCAGTGTAATGTAACTAATCTAAATTTTCTTTACTCAGTGTAATGTGACTAATCTAAAATTTCTTTACTCAGTGTAATGTAACTAATCTAAATTTTCTTTACTCAGTGTAATGTAACTAATCTAAATTTTCTTTACTCAGTGTAATGTGACTAATCTAAAATTTCTTTACTCAGTGTAATGCAACTAATCTAAGTTTTCTTTACTCAGTGTAATGTGACTAATCTAAAATTTCTTTACTCAGTGTAATGTAACTAATCTAAATTTTCTTTACTCAGTGTAATGTAACTAATCTAAATTTTCTTTACTCAGTGTAATGTAACTAATCTAAAATTTCTTTACTCAGTGTAATGTAACTAATCTAAATTTTCTTTACTCAGTGTAATGTGACTAATCTAAAATTTCTTTACTCAGTGTAATGCAACTAATCTAAGTTTTCTTTAGTCAGTGTAATGCAACTAATCTAAAATTTCTTTACTCAGTGTAATGTAACTAATCTAAGTTTTCTTTAGTCAGTGTAATGTAACTAATCTAAATTTTCTTTACTCAGTGTAATGTGACTAATCTAAAATTTCTTTACTCAGTGTAATGTAAC
Organism: Tachypleus tridentatus; assembly: GCF_004210375.1. NCBI lineage: Eukaryota > Metazoa > Arthropoda > Merostomata > Xiphosura > Limulidae > Tachypleus > Tachypleus tridentatus. Next base: position 118,990,493 of record NC_134827.1, read on the forward strand.
TAATCTAAAATTTCTTTAGTCAGTGTAGTGTAACTAATCTAAATTGTCTTTACTCAGTGTAATGTAACTAATCTAAGTTTTCTTTAGTCAGTGTAATGTAACTAATCTAAATTTTCTTTACTCAGTGTAATGTGACTAATCTAAAATTTCTTTACTCAGTGTAATGCAACTAATCTAAATTGTCTTTACTCAGTGTAATGTAACTAATCTAAGTTTTCTTTAGTCAGTGTAATGTAACTAATCTAAATTTTCTTTACTCAGTGTAATGTGACTAATCTAAAATTTCTTTACTCAGTGTAATGCAACTAATCTAAAATTTCTTTAGTCAGTGTAATGTAACTAATCTAAAATTTCTTTACTCAGTGTAATGCAACCAATCTAAAATTTCTTTAGTCAGTGTAATGTAACTAATCTAAATTTTCTTTACTCAGTGTAGTGTAACTAATCTAAAATTTCTTTAGTCAGTGTAATGTGACTAATCTAAAATTTCTTTAGTCAGTGTAATGCAACTAATCTAAAATTTCTTTAGTCAGTGTAATGTAACTAATCTAAATTTTCTTTACTCAGTGTAATGTGACTAATCTAAAATTTCTTTACTCAGTGTAATGCAACTAATCTAAAATTTCTTTAGTCAGTGTAATGTAACTAATCTAAAATTTCTTTAGTCAGTGTAATGTGACTAATCTAAAATTTCTTTACTCAGTGTAATGTAACTAATCTAAATTTTCTTTACTCAGTGTAATGTAATTAATCTAAGTTTTCTTTACTCAGTGTAATGTAATTAATCTAAGTTTTCTTTACTCAGTGTAATGTAACTAATCTAAGTTTTCTTTTAGTCAGTGTAATGTAACTAATCTAAATTTTCTTTACTCAGTGTAATGTGACTAATCTAAAATTTCTTTACTCAGTGTAATGCAACTAATCTAAAATTTCTTTAGTCAGTGTAATGTAACTAATCTAAATTTTCTTTACTCAGTGTAGTGTGACTAATCTAAAATTTCTTTACTCAGTGTAATGTAACTAATCTAAATTTTCTTTACTCAGTGTAATGTAACTAATCTAAATTTTCTTTACTCAGTGTAATGCAACTAATCTAAGTTTTCTTTAGTCAGTGTAATGCAACTAATCTAAAATTTCTTTACTCAGTGTAGTGTAACTAATCTAAGTTTTCTTTACTCAGTGTAATGTAACTAATCTAAATTTTCTTTACTCAGTGTAATGCAACTAATCTAAGTTTTCTTTAGTCAGTGTAATGCAACTAATCTAAAATTTCTTTACTCAGTGTAATGCAACTAATCTAAGTTTTCTTTAGTCAGTGTAATGCAACTAATCTAAAATTTCTTTACTCAGTGTAGTGTAACTAATCTAAGTTTTCTTTAGTCAGTGTAGTGTAACTAATCTAAATTTTCTTTACTCAGTGTAATGTAACTAATCTAAATTTTCTTTACTCAGTGTAATGCAACTAATCTAAGTTTTCTTTAGTCAGTGTAATGCAACTAATCTAAAATTTCTTTACTCAGTGTAATGCAACTAATCTAAGTTTTCTTTAGTCAGTGTAATGCAACTAATCTAAAATTTCTTTACTCAGTGTAGTGTAACTAATCTAAGTTTTCTTTAGTCAGTGTAGTGTAACTAATCTAAATTTTCTTTACTCAGTGTAATGTAACTAATCTAAAATTTCTTTACTCAGTGTAGTGTAACTAATCTAAGTTTTCTTTAGTCAGTGTAGTGTAACTAATCTAAATTGTCTTTACTCAGTGTAATGTAACTAATCTAAGTTTTCTTTAGTCAGTGTAATGTAACTAATCTAAATTTTCTTTACTCAGTGTAATGTGACTAATCTAAGTTTTCTTTAGTCAGTGTAATGCAACTAATCTAAAATTTCTTTACTCAGTGTAATGCAACTAATCTAAGTTTTCTTTAGTCAGTGTAATGCAACTAATCTAAAATTTCTTTACTCAGTGTAATGCAACTAATCTAAATTTTCTTTACTCAGTGTAATGTAACTAATCTAAAATTTCTTTACTCAGTGTAGTGTAACTAATCTAAGTTTTCTTTAGTCAGTGTAGTGTAACTAATCTAAATTTTCTTTACTCAGTGTAATGTAACTAATCTAAGTTTTCTTTAGTCAGTGTAATGTAACTAATCTAAATTTTCTTTACTCAGTGTAATGTAACTAATCTAAGTTTTCTTTAGTCAGTGTAATGTAACTAATCTAAAATTTCTTTACTCAGTGTAATGTAACTAATCTAAGTTTTCTTTAGTCAGTGTAATGCAACTAATCTAAAATTTCTTTACTCAGTGTAATGTAACTAATCTAAGTTTTCTTTAGTCAGTGTAATGTAACTAATCTAAAATTTCTTTACTCAGTGTAATGTAACTAATCTAAGTTTTCTTTAGTCAGTGTAATGTAACTAATCTAAATTTTCTTTACTCAGTGTAATGTAACTAATCTAAATTGTCTTTACTCAGTGTAATGTAACTAATCTAAGTTTTCTTTAGTCAGTGTAATGTAACTAATCTAAAATTTCTTTACTCAGTGTAATGCAACTAATCTAAGTTTTCTTTAGTCAGTGTAATGCAACTAATCTAAAATTTCTTTACTCAGTGTAATGTAACTAATCTAAGTTTTCTTTAGTCAGTGTAATGTAACTAATCTAAATTTTCTTTACTCAGTGTAATGTAACTAATCTAAAATTTCTTTACTCAGTGTAATGTAACTAATCTAAATTTCTTTAGTCAGTGTAATGTAACTAATCTAAATTTTCTTTACTCAGTGTAATGTAACTAATCTAAAATTTCTTTACTCAGTGTAATGTAACTAATCTAAATTTTCTTTACTCAGTGTAATGTGACTAATCTAAAATTTCTTTACTCAGTGTAATGTAACTAATCTAAAATTTCTTTACTCAGTGTAATGCAACTAATCTAAGTTTTCTTTACTCAGTGTAATGTAACTAATCTAAAATTTCTTTACTCAGTGTAATGTAACTAATCTAAATTTTCTTTACTCAGTGTAATGTAACTAATCTAAATTTTCTTTACTCAGTGTAATGTAACTAATCTAAAATTTCTTTACTCAGTGTAATGTAACTAATCTAAATTTTCTTTACTCAGTGTAATGTAACTAATCTAAAATTTCTTTACTCAGTGTAATGCAACTAATCTAAGTTTTCTTTAGTCAGTGTAATGTAACTAATCTAAAATTTCTTTACTCAGTGTAATGTAACTAATCTAAGTTTTCTTTAGTCAGTGTAATGTAACTAATCTAAATTTTCTTTACTCAGTGTAATGTAACTAATCTAAAATTTCTTTAGTCAGTGTAATGTAACTAATCTAAATTTTCTTTACTCAGTGTAATGTAACTAATCTAAAATTTCTTTACTCAGTGTAATGTAACTAATCTAAGTTTTCTTTAGTCAGTGTAATGTAACTAATCTAAATTTCTTTACTCAGTGTAATGTAACTAATCTAAGTTTTCTTTAGTCAGTGTAATGTAACTAATCTAAATTTTCTTTACTCAGTGTAATGTAACTAATCTAAAATTTCTTTACTCAGTGTAATGTAACTAATCTAAATTTTCTTTACTCAGTGTAATGTAACTAATCTAAATTTTCTTTACTCAGTGTAATGTAACTAATCTAAAATTTCTTTACTCAGTGTAATGCAACTAATCTAAGTTTTCTTTACTCAGTGTAATGTAACTAATCTAAAATTTCTTTACTCAGTGTAATGTAACTAATCTAAGTTTTCTTTAGTCAGTGTAATGTAACTAATCTAAATTTTCTTTACTCAGTGTAATGTAACTAATCTAAAATTTCTTTACTCAGTGTAATGTAACTAATCTAAATTTTCTTTAGTCAGTGTAATGTAACTAATCTAAATTTCTTTACTCAGTGTAATGTAACTAATCTAAGTTTTCTTTAGTCAGTGTAATGTAACTAATCTAAATTTTCTTTACTCAGTGTAATGTAACTAATCTAAGTTTTCTTTAGTCAGTGTAATGCAACTAATCTAAAATTTCTTTACTCAGTGTAATGTAACTAATCTAAGTTTTCTTTAGTCAGTGTAATGTAACTAATCTAAAATTTCTTTACTCAGTGTAATGCAACTAATCTAAGTTTTCTTTAGTCAGTGTAATGCAACTAATCTAAAATTTCTTTACTCAGTGTAATGTAACTAATCTAAGTTTTCTTTAGTCAGTGTAATGTAACTAATCTAAATTTTCTTTACTCAGTGTAATGTAACTAATCTAAATTTTCTTTACTCAGTGTAATGCAACTAATCTAAGTTTTCTTTAGTCAGTGTAATGCAACTAATCTAAAATTTCTTTACTCAGTGTAATGCAACTAATCTAAGTTTTCTTTAGTCAGTGTAATGCAACTAATCTAAAATTTCTTTACTCAGTGTAATGTAACTAATCTAAGTTTTCTTTAGTCAGTGTAGTGTAACTAATCTAAATTTTCTTTACTCAGTGTAATGTAACTAATCTAAATTTTCTTTACTCAGTGTAATGTAACTAATCTAAGTTTTCTTTAGTCAGTGTAATGTAACTAATCTAAAATTTCTTTACTCAGTGTAATGTAACTAATCTAAGTTTTCTTTAGTCAGTGTAATGCAACTAATCTAAAATTTCTTTACTCAGTGTAATGTAACTAATCTAAGTTTTCTTTAGTCAGTGTAATGTAACTAATCTAAAATTTCTTTACTCAGTGTAATGTAACTAATCTAAAATTTCTTTAGTCAGTGTAATGTAACTAATCTAAATTTCTTTACTCAGTGTAATGTAACTAATCTAAAATTTCTTTACTCAGTGTAATGTAACTAATCTAAATTTTCTTTACTCAGTGTAATGTAACTAATCTAAATTTTCTTTACTCAGTGTAATGTAACTAATCTAAAATTTCTTTACTCAGTGTAATGTAACTAATCTAAGTTTTCTTTACTCAGTGTAATGTAACTAATCTAAAATTTCTTTACTCAGTGTAATGTAACTAATCTAAATTTTCTTTACTCAGTGTAATGTAACTAATCTAAATTTTCTTTACTCAGTGTAATGTAACTAATCTAAAATTTCTTTACTCAGTGTAATGCAACTAATCTAAGTTTTCTTTACTCAGTGTAATGTAACTAATCTAAAATTTCTTTACTCAGTGTAATGTAACTAATCTAAGTTTTCTTTAGTCAGTGTAATGTAACTAATCTAAATTTTCTTTACTCAGTGTAATGTAACTAATCTAAAATTTCTTTACTCAGTGTAGTGTAACTAATCTAAGTTTTCTTTAGTCAGTGTAATGTAACTAATCTAAATTTCTTTACTCAGTGTAATGTAACTAATCTAAGTTTTCTTTAGTCAGTGTAATGTAACTAATCTAAATTTTCTTTACTCAGTGTAATGTAACTAATCTAAGTTTTCTTTAGTCAGTGTAATGTAACTAATCTAAATTTTCTTTACTCAGTGTAATGTAACTAATCTAAGTTTTCTTTAGTCAGTGTAATGCAACTAATCTAAAATTTCTTTACTCAGTGTAATGTAACTAATCTAAGTTTTCTTTAGTCAGTGTAATGCAACTAATCTAAAATTTCTTTACTCAGTGTAGTGTAACTAATCTAAGTTTTCTTTAGTCAGTGTAATGTAACTAATCTAAATTTTCTTTACTCAGTGTAATGTAACTAATCTAAATTTTCTTTACTCAGTGTAATGCAACTAATCTAAGTTTTCTTTAGTCAGTGTAATGCAACTAATCTAAAATTTCTTTACTCAGTGTAATGCAACTAATCTAAGTTTTCTTTAGTCAGTGTAATGCAACTAATCTAAAATTTCTTTACTCAGTGTAGTGTAACTAATCTAAGTTTTCTTTAGTCAGTGTAGTGTAACTAATCTAAATTTTCTTTACTCAGTGTAATGTAACTAATCTAAAATTTCTTTACTCAGTGTAATGTAACTAATCTAAGTTTTCTTTAGTCAGTGTAATGTAACTAATCTAAATTTTCTTTACTCAGTGTAATGTAACTAATCTAAAATTTCTTTAGTCAGTGTAATGTAACTAATCTAAATTTTCTTTACTCAGTGTAATGTAACTAATCTAAAATTTCTTTACTCAGTGTAATGTAACTAATCTAAGTTTTCTTTAGTCAGTGTAATGTAACTAATCTAAATTTTCTTTACTCAGTGTAATGTAACTAATCTAAAATTTCTTTAGTCAGTGTAATGTAACTAATCTAAATTTTCTTTACTCAGTGTAATGTAACTAATCTAAAATTTCTTTACTCAGTGTAATGTAACTAATCTAAATTTTCTTTACTCAGTGTAATGTAACTAATCTAAATTTTCTTTACTCAGTGTAATGTAACTAATCTAAAATTTCTTTACTCAGTGTAATGCAACTAATCTAAGTTTTCTTTACTCAGTGTAATGTAACTAATCTAAAATTTCTTTACTCAGTGTAATGTAACTAATCTAAGTTTTCTTTAGTCAGTGTAATGTAACTAATCTAAATTTTCTTTACTCAGTGTAATGTAACTAATCTAAAATTTCTTTACTCAGTGTAATGTAACTAATCTAAGTTTTCTTTAGTCAGTGTAATGTAACTAATCTAAATTTCTTTACTCAGTGTAATGTAACTAATCTAAGTTTTCTTTAGTCAGTGTAATGTAACTAATCTAAATTTTCTTTACTCAGTGTAATGTAACTAATCTAAGTTTTCTTTAGTCAGTGTAATGTAACTAATCTAAAATTTCTTTACTCAGTGTAATGTAACTAATCTAAGTTTTCTTTAGTCAGTGTAATGTAACTAATCTAAAATTTCTTTACTCAGTGTAATGTAACTAATCTAAGTTTTCTTTAGTCAGTGTAATGTAACTAATCTAAAATTTCTTTACTCAGTGTAATGTAACTAATCTAAGTTTTCTTTAGTCAGTGTAGTGTAACTAATCTAAATTTTCTTTACTCAGTGTAATGTAACTAATCTAAATTTTCTTTACTCAGTGTAATGCAACTAATCTAAGTTTTCTTTAGTCAGTGTAATGTAACTAATCTAAAATTTCTTTACTCAGTGTAATGTAACTAATCTAAGTTTTCTTTAGTCAGTGTAATGTAACTAATCTAAAATTTCTTTACTCAGTGTAATGTAACTAATCTAAGTTTTCTTTAGTCAGTGTAATGTAACTAATCTAAATTTTCTTTACTCAGTGTAATGTAACTAATCTAAATTTTCTTTACTCAGTGTAATGCAACTAATCTAAGTTTTCTTTAGTCAGTGTAATGTAACTAATCTAAAATTTCTTTACTCAGTGTAATGTAACTAATCTAAGTTTTCTTTAGTCAGTGTAATGTAACTAATCTAAAATTTCTTTACTCAGTGTAATGTAACTAATCTAAGTTTTCTTTAGTCAGTGTAATGTAACTAATCTAAATTTTCTTTACTCAGTGTAATGCAACTAATCTAAGTTTTCTTTAGTCAGTGTAATGTAACTAATCTAAATTTTCTTTACTCAGTGTAATGTAACTAATCTAAAATTTCTTTACTCAGTGTAATGTAACTAATCTAAATTTTCTTTACTCAGTGTAATGTAACTAATCTAAATTTTCTTTACTCAGTGTAATGTAACTAATCTAAAATTTCTTTACTCAGTGTAATGTAACTAATCTAAGTTTTCTTTACTCAGTGTAATGTAACTAATCTAAAATTTCTTTACTCAGTGTAATGTAACTAATCTAAATTTTCTTTACTCAGTGTAATGTAACTAATCTAAATTTTCTTTACTCAGTGTAATGTAACTAATCTAAAATTTCTTTACTCAGTGTAATGTAACTAATCTAAGTTTTCTTTACTCAGTGTAATGTAACTAATCTAAAATTTCTTTACTCAGTGTAGTGTAACTAATCTAAGTTTTCTTTAGTCAGTGTAGTGTAACTAATCTAAATTTTCTTTACTCAGTGTAATGTAACTAATCTAAAATTTCTTTACTCAGTGTAATGTAACTAATCTAAGTTTTCTTTAGTCAGTGTAATGTAACTAATCTAAATTTCTTTACTCAGTGTAATGTAACTAATCTAAGTTTTCTTTAGTCAGTGTAATGTAACTAATCTAAATTTTCTTTACTCAGTGTAATGTAACTAATCTAAGTTTTCTTTAGTCAGTGTAATGCAACTAATCTAAAATTTCTTTACTCAGTGTAATGCAACTAATCTAAGTTTTCTTTAGTCAGTGTAATGTAACTAATCTAAAATTTCTTTACTCAGTGTAATGTAACTAATCTAAGTTTTCTTTAGTCAGTGTAATGTAACTAATCTAAAATTTCTTTACTCAGTGTAATGTAACTAATCTAAAATTTCTTTAGTCAGTGTAATGTAACTAATCTAAATTTTCTTTAGTCAGTGTAATGTAACTAATCTAAATTTTCTTTACTCAGTGTAATGTAACTAATCTAAGTTTTCTTTAGTCAGTGTAATGTAACTAATCTAAAATTTCTTTACTCAGTGTAATGCAACTAATCTAAGTTTTCTTTAGTCAGTGTAATGCAACTAATCTAAAATTTCTTTAGTCAGTGTAGTGTAACTAATCTAAAATTTCTTAACTCAGTGTAATGTAACTAATCTAAATTTTCTTTACTCAGTGTAATGTAACTAATCTAAAATTTCTTTACTCAGTGTAATGTAACTAATCTAAAATTTCTTTAGTCAGTGTAATGTAACTAATCTAAATTTTCTTTACTCAGTGTAATGTAACTAATCTAAAATTTCTTTACTCAGTGTAATGTAACTAATCTAAATTTTCTTTACTCAGTGTAATGTAACTAATCTAAATTTTCTTTACTCAGTGTAATGTAACTAATCTAAAATTTCTTTACTCAGTGTAATGTAACTAATCTAAAATTTCTTTACTCAGTGTAATGTAACTAATCTAAAATTTCTTTACTCAGTGTAATGTAACTAATCTAAATTTTCTTTAGTCAGTGTAATGTAACTAATCTAAATTTTCTTTACTCAGTGTAATGTAACTAATCTAAAATTTCTTTACTCAGTGTAATGTAACTAATCTAAATTTTCTTTACTCAGTGTAATGTGACTAATCTAAAATTTCTTTACTCAGTGTAATGCAACTAATCTAAGTTTTCTTTAGTCAGTGTAATGTAACTAATCTAAAATTTCTTTACTCAGTGTAATGTAACTAATCTAAGTTTTCTTTAGTCAGTGTAATGTAACTAATCTAAATTTTCTTTAGTCAGTGTAATGTAACTAATCTAAAATTTCTTTACTCAGTGTAATGTAACTAATCTAAAATTTCTTTAGTCAGTGTAATGTAACTAATCTAAATTTCTTTACTCAGTGTAATGTAACTAATCTAAAATTTCTTTAGTCAGTGTAATGTAACTAATCTAAATTTTCTTTACTCAGTGTAATGTAACTAATCTAAAATTTCTTTACTCAGTGTAATGCAACTAATCTAAATTTCTTTACTCAGTGTAATGTAACTAATCTAAAATTTCTTTAGTCAGTGTAATGTAACTAATCTAAAATTTCTTTACTCAGTGTAATGTAACTAATCTAAAATTTCTTTACTCAGTGTAATGTAACTAATCTAAAATTTCTTTAGTCAGTGTAATGTAACTAATCTAAAATTTCTTTACTCAGTGTAATGCAACTAATCTAAAATTTCTTTAGTCAGTGTAATGTAACTAATCTAAATTTTCTTTACTCAGTGTAATGTAACTAATCTAAAATTTCTTTAGTCAGTGTAATGTAACTAATCTAAAATTTCTTTAGTCAGTGTAATGTAACTAATCTAAAATTTCTTTAGTCAGTGTAATGTAACTAATCTAAAATTTCTTTAGTCAGTGTAATGTAACTAATCTAAAATTTCTTTAGTCAGTGTAATGTAACTAATCTAAAATTTCTTTAGTCAGTGTAATGTAACTAATCTAAAATTTCTTTAGTCAGTGTAATGTAACTAATCTAAAATTTCTTTACTCAGTGTAATGTAACTAATCTAAATTTTCTTTAGTCAGTGTAATGTAACTAATCTAAATTTTCTTTACTCAGTGTAATGTAACTAATCTAAATTTTCTTTACTCAGTGTAATGTAATTAATCTAAGTTTTCTTTAGTCAGTGTAATGTAACTAATCTAAATTTTCTTTACTCAGTGTAATGTGACTAATCTAAAATTTCTTTACTCAGTGTAATGCAACTAATCTAAAATTTCTTTAGTCAGTGTAATGTAACTAATCTAAATTTTCTTTACTCAGTGTAGTGTGACTAATCTAAAATTTCTTTACTCAGTGTAATGTAACTAATCTAAATTTTCTTTACTCAGTGTAATGTAACTAATCTAAATTTTCTTTACTCAGTGTAATGCAACTAATCTAAGTTTTCTTTAGTCAGTGTAATGCAACTAATCTAAAATTTCTTTACTCAGTGTAGTGTAACTAATCTAAGTTTTCTTTACTCAGTGTAATGTAACTAATCTAAATTTTCTTTACTCAGTGTAATGCAACTAATCTAAGTTTTCTTTAGTCAGTGTAATGCAACTAATCTAAAATTTCTTTACTCAGTGTAATGCAACTAATCTAAGTTTTCTTTAGTCAGTGTAATGCAACTAATCTAAAATTTCTTTACTCAGTGTAGTGTAACTAATCTAAGTTTTCTTTAGTCAGTGTAGTGTAACTAATCTAAATTTTCTTTACTCAGTGTAATGTAACTAATCTAAATTTTCTTTACTCAGTGTAATGCAACTAATCTAAGTTTTCTTTAGTCAGTGTAATGCAACTAATCTAAAATTTCTTTACTCAGTGTAATGCAACTAATCTAAGTTTTCTTTAGTCAGTGTAATGCAACTAATCTAAAATTTCTTTACTCAGTGTAGTGTAACTAATCTAAGTTTTCTTTAGTCAGTGTAGTGTAACTAATCTAAATTTTCTTTACTCAGTGTAATGTAACTAATCTAAAATTTCTTTACTCAGTGTAGTGTAACTAATCTAAGTTTTCTTTAGTCAGTGTAGTGTAACTAATCTAAATTGTCTTTACTCAGTGTAATGTAACTAATCTAAGTTTTCTTTAGTCAGTGTAATGTAACTAATCTAAATTTTCTTTACTCAGTGTAATGTGACTAATCTAAGTTTTCTTTAGTCAGTGTAATGCAACTAATCTAAAATTTCTTTACTCAGTGTAATGCAACTAATCTAAGTTTTCTTTAGTCAGTGTAATGCAACTAATCTAAAATTTCTTTACTCAGTGTAATGTAACTAATCTAAGTTTTCTTTAGTCAGTGTAATGCAACTAATCTAAAATTTCTTTACTCAGTGTAATGTAACTAATCTAAGTTTTCTTTAGTCAGTGTAGTGTAACTAATCTAAATTTTCTTTACTCAGTGTAATGTAACTAATCTAAATTTTCTTTACTCAGTGTAATGCAACTAATCTAAGTTTTCTTTAGTCAGTGTAATGCAACTAATCTAAAATTTCTTTACTCAGTGTAATGCAACTAATCTAAGTTTTCTTTAGTCAGTGTAATGTAACTAATCTAAAATTTCTTTACTCAGTGTAATGTAACTAATCTAAGTTTTCTTTAGTCAGTGTAGTGTAACTAATCTAAATTTTCTTTACTCAGTGTAATGTAACTAATCTAAAATTTCTTTACTCAGTGTAGTGTAACTAATCTAAGTTTTCTTTAGTCAGTGTAGTGTAACTAATCTAAATTGTCTTTACTCAGTGTAATGTAACTAATCTAAGTTTTCTTTAGTCAGTGTAATGTAACTAATCTAAATTTTCTTTACTCAGTGTAATGTGACTAATCTAAAATTTCTTTACTCAGTGTAATGTAACTAATCTAAATTTTCTTTACTCAGTGTAATGTAACTAATCTAAATTTTCTTTACTCAGTGTAATGTAACTAATCTAAAATTTCTTTACTCAGTGTAATGTAACTAATCTAAGTTTTCTTTACTCAGTGTAATGTAACTAATCTAAAATTTCTTTACTCAGTGTAATGTAACTAATCTAAATTTTCTTTACTCAGTGTAATGTAACTAATCTAAATTTTCTTTACTCAGTGTAATGTGACTAATCTAAAATTTCTTTACTCAGTGTAATGCAACTAATCTAAGTTTTCTTTAGTCAGTGTAATGCAACTAATCTAAAATTTCTTTACTCAGTGTAGTGTAACTAATCTAAGTTTTCTTTAGTCAGTGTAATGTAACTAATCTAAATTTTCTTTACTCAGTGTAATGTAACTAATCTAAAATTTCTTTACTCAGTGTAGTGTAACTAATCTAAGTTTTCTTTAGTCAGTGTAATGTAACTAATCTAAATTTCTTTACTCAGTGTAATGTAACTAATCTAAGTTATCTTTAGTCAGTGTAGTGTAACTAATCTAAATTGTCTTTACTCAGTGTAATGTAACTAATCTAAGTTTTCTTTAGTCAGTGTAATGTAACTAATCTAAAATTTCTTTACTCAGTGTAATGCAACTAATCTAAGTTTTCTTTAGTCAGTGTAATGTAACTAATCTAAAATTTCTTTACTCAGTGTAATGTAACTAATCTAAGTTTTCTTTAGTCAGTGTAATGTAACTAATCTAAATTTTCTTTACTCAGTGTAATGTAACTAATCTAAAATTTCTTTACTCAGTGTAATGTAACTAATCTAAGTTTTCTTTAGTCAGTGTAATGTAACTAATCTAAAATTTCTTTACTCAGTGTAATGTAACTAATCTAAGTTTTCTTTAGTCAGTGTAATGCAACTAATCTAAAATTTCTTTACTCAGTGTAATGTAACTAATCTAAGTTTTCTTTAGTCAGTGTAATGTAACTAATCTAAATTTTCTTTACTCAGTGTAATGTAACTAATCTAAAATTTCTTTACTCAGTGTAGTGTAACTAATCTAAGTTTTCTTTAGTCAGTGTAGTGTAACTAATCTAAATTTCTTTACTCAGTGTAATGTAACTAATCTAAGTTTTCTTTAGTCAGTGTAATGTAACTAATCTAAATTTTCTTTACTCAGTGTAATGTAACTAATCTAAAATTTCTTTACTCAGTGTAATGTAACTAATCTAAATTTTCTTTACTCAGTGTAATGTAACTAATCTAAATTTTCTTTACTCAGTGTAATGTGACTAATCTAAAATTTCTTTACTCAGTGTAATGTAACTAATCTAAAATTTCTTTAGTCAGTGTAATGTAACTAATCTAAAATTTCTTTACTCAGTGTAATGTAACTAATCTAAATTTTCTTTACTCAGTGTAATGTAACTAATCTAAATTTTCTTTACTCAGTGTAATGTAACTAATCTAAAATTTCTTTACTCAGTGTAATGCAACTAATCTAAGTTTTCTTTACTCAGTGTAATGTAACTAATCTAAAATTTCTTTACTCAGTGTAATGTAACTAATCTAAATTTTCTTTAGTCAGTGTAATGTAACTAATCTAAATTTTCTTTACTCAGTGTAATGTAACTAATCTAAAATTTCTTTACTCAGTGTAATGTAACTAATCTAAGTTTTCTTTAGTCAGTGTAATGCAACTAATCTAAAATTTCTTTACTCAGTGTAGTGTAACTAATCTAAGTTTTCTTTAGTCAGTGTAATGTAACTAATCTAAATTTTCTTTACTCAGTGTAATGTAACTAATCTAAGTTTTCTTTAGTCAGTGTAATGTAACTAATCTAAATTTTCTTTACTCAGTGTAATGTAACTAATCTAAAATTTCTTTACTCAGTGTAATGTAACTAATCTAAAATTTCTTTAGTCAGTGTAATGTAACTAATCTAAATTTCTTTACTCAGTGTAATGTAACTAATCTAAGTTTTCTTTAGTCAGTGTAATGTAACTAATCTAAATTTTCTTTACTCAGTGTAATGTGACTAATCTAAAATTTCTTTACTCAGTGTAATGCAACTAATCTAAATTTCTTTACTCAGTGTAATGTAACTAATCTAAAATTTCTTTAGTCAGTGTAATGTAACTAATCTAAATTTTCTTTACTCAGTGTAATGTAACTAATCTAAAATTTCTTTACTCAGTGTAATGTAACTAATCTAAAATTTCTTTAGTCAGTGTAATGTAACTAATCTAAAATTTCTTTACTCAGTGTAATGTAACTAATCTAAAATTTCTTTAGTCAGTGTAATGTAACTAATCTAAAATTTCTTTACTCAGTGTAATGTAACTAATCTAAAATTTCTTTAGTCAGTGTAATGTAACTTATCTAAAATTTCTTTAGTCAGTGTAATGTAACTAATCTAAAATTTCTTTAGTCAGTGTAATGTAACTAATCTAAATTTTCTTTACTCAGTGTAATGTAACTAATCTAAAATTTCTTTACTCAGTGTAATGCAACTAATCTAAAATTTCTTTAGTCAGTGTAATGTAACTAATCTAAAATTTCTTTAGTCAGTGTAATGTAACTAATCTAAAATTTCTTTACTCAGTGTAATGTAACTAATCTAAATTTTCTTTACTCAGTGTAATGTAACTAATCTAAAATTTTCTTTAGTCAGTGTAATGTAACTAATCTAAAATTTCTTTAGTCAGTGTAGTGTGACTAATCTAAAATTTCTTTACTCAGTGTAATGTGACTAATCTAAAATTTCTTTACTCAGTGTAATGCAACTAATCTAAAATTTCTTTAGTCAGTGTAATGTAACTAATCTAAATTTTCTTTACTCAGTGTAGTGTAACTAATCTAAAATTTCTTTACTCAGTGTAATGTAACTAATCTAAATTTTCTTTACTCAGTGTAATGTAACTAATCTAAATTTTCTTTACTCAGTGTAATGCAACTAATCTAAGTTTTCTTTAGTCAGTGTAATGCAACTAATCTAAAATTTCTTTACTCAGTGTAGTGTAACTAATCTAAGTTTTCTTTACTCAGTGTAATGTAACTAATCTAAATTGTCTTTACTCAGTGTAATGTAACTAATCTAAGTTTTCTTTAGTCAGTGTAATGTAACTAATCTAAAATTTCTTTACTCAGTGTAATGCAACTAATCTAAGTTTTCTTTAGTCAGTGTAATGCAACTAATCTAAAATTTCTTTACTCAGTGTAGTGTAACTAATCTAAGTTTTCTTTAGTCAGTGTAGTGTAACTAATCTAAATTTTCTTTACTCAGTGTAATGTAACTAATCTAAATTTTCTTTACTCAGTGTAATGCAACTAATCTAAGTTTTCTTTAGTCAGTGTAATGCAACTAATCTAAAATTTCTTTACTCAGTGTAATGCAACTAATCTAAGTTTTCTTTAGTCAGTGTAATGCAACTAATCTAAAATTTCTTTACTCAGTGTAGTGTAACTAATCTAAGTTTTCTTTAGTCAGTGTAGTGTAACTAATCTAAATTTTCTTTACTCAGTGTAATGTAACTAATCTAAAATTTCTTTACTCAGTGTAATGTAACTAATCTAAGTTTTCTTTAGTCAGTGTAGTGTAACTAATCTAAATTGTCTTTACTCAGTGTAATGTAACTAATCTAAGTTTTCTTTAGTCAGTGTAATGTAACTAATCTAAATTTTCTTTACTCAGTGTAATGTGACTAATCTAAAATTTCTTTACTCAGTGTAATGTAACTAATCTAAATTTTCTTTACTCAGTGTAATGTGACTAATCTAAAATTTCTTTACTCAGTGTAATGTAACTAATCTAAAATTTCTTTACTCAGTGTAATGTAACTAATCTAAGTTTTCTTTAGTCAGTGTAATGTAACTAATCTAAAATTTCTTTACTCAGTGTAATGTAACTAATCTAAATTTCTTTACTCAGTGTAATGTAACTAATCTAAATTTTCTTTACTCAGTGTAATGTAACTAATCTAGTCAGTGTAATGTAACTAATCTAAAATTTCTTTACTCAGTGTAATGTAACTAATCTAAGTTTTCTTTAGTCAGTGTAATGTAACTAATCTAAAATTTCTTTACTCAGTGTAATGTAACTAATCTAAGTTTTCTTTAGTCAGTGTAATGTAACTAATCTAAAATTTCTTTAGTCAGTGTAATGTAACTAATCTAAAATTTCTTTAGTCAGTGTAATGTAACTAATCTAAAATTTCTTTAGTCAGTGTAATGTAACTAATCTAAAATTTCTTTAGTCAGTGTAATGTAACTAATCTAAAATTTCTTTACTCAGTGTAATGTAACTAATCTAAAATTTCTTTAGTCAGTGTAATGTAACTAATCTAAAATTTCTTTACTCAGTGTAATGTAACTAATCTAAAATTTCTTTAGTCAGTGTAATGTAACTAATCTAAAATTTCTTTAGTCAGTGTAATGTAACTAATCTAAAATTTCTTTAGTCAGTGTAATGCAACTAATCTAAAATTTCTTTAGTCAGTGTAATGTAACTAATCTAAAATTTCTTTAGTCAGTGTAATGTAACTAATCTAAAATTTCTTTAGTCAGTGTAATGTAACTAATCTAAAATTTCTTTAGTCAGTGTAATGTAACTAATCTAAAATTTCTTTAGTCAGTGTAGTGTGACTAATCTAAAACTTTAAATTTTACTCAGTGTAATGTAACTAATCTAAAATTTTCTTTACTCAGTGTAATGTAACTAATCTAAGTTTTCTTTAGTCAGTGTAATGTAACTAATCTAAAATTTCTTTACTCAGTGTAATGTAACTAATCTAAAATTTCTTTACTCAGTGTAATGTAACTAATCTAAAATTTCTTTAGTCAGTGTAATGTAACTAATCTAAATTTTCTTTACTCAGTGTAATGTAACTAATCTAAAATTTCTTTACTCAGTGTAATGTAACTAATCTAAATTTTCTTTACTCAGTGTAATGTAATCTAATCTTTACTCAGTGTAATGTTAATCTTTTCTTTACAGTGTAATGCAACTAATCTAAAATTTCTTTAGTCAGTGTAATGTAACTAATCTAAAATTTCTTTAGTCAGTGTAATGTAACTAATCTAAAATTTCTTTACTCAGTGTAATGTAACTAATCTAAATTTTCTTTACTCAGTGTAATGCAACTAATCTAAAATTTCTTTAGTCAGTGTAATGCAACTAATCTAAAATTTCTTTACTCAGTGTAATGTAACTAATCTAAGTTTTCTTTAGTCAGTGTAATGTAACTAATCTAAAATTTCTTTACTCAGTGTAATGTAACTAATCTAAGTTTTCTTTAGTCAGTGTAATGCAACTAATCTAAATTTTCTTTAGTCAGTGTAATGTAACTAATCTAAATTTTCTTTACTCAGTGTAATGTAACTAATCTAAATTTTCTTTACTCAGTGTAATGTAACTAATCTAAGTTTTCTTTAGTCAGTGTAATGCAACTAATCTAAAATTTCTTTACTCAGTGTAATGTAACTAATCTAAGTTTCTTTAGTCAGTGTAATGCAACTAATCTAAAATTTCTTTACTCAGTGTAATGTAACTAATCTAAAATTTCTTTAGTCAGTGTAATGTAACTAATCTAAAATTTCTTTAGTCAGTGTACTAATCTAAAATTTCTTTAGTCAGTGTAATGTAACTAATCTAAGTTTTCTTTAGTCAGTGTAATGTAACTAATCTAAATTTCTTTAGTCAGTGTAATGTAACTAATCTAAGTTTTCTTTAGTCAGTGTATCTAAAATTTCTTTACTCAGTGTAATAATCTAAAATTTCTTTACTCAGTAACTAATCTAGAATTTCTTTAGTCAGTGTAATGCAACTTATCTAAAATTTCTTTAGTCAGTGTAATGTAACTAATCTTAAATTTCTTTAGTCAGTGTAGTGTGACTAATCTAAAATTTCTTTACTCAGTGTAATGTAACTAATCTAAAATTTCTTTAGTCAGTGTAATGTAACTAATCTAAAATTTCTTTACTCAGTGTAATGCAACTAATCTAAGTTTTCTTTAGTCAGTGTAATGTAACTAATCTAAAATTTCTTTAGTCAGTGTAATGTAACTAATCTAAGTTTTCTTTAGTCAGTGTAATGTAACTAATCTAAAATTTCTTTACTTTACTAATCTAAATTTTTTTAGTCAGTGTAATGTAACTAATCTAAAATTTAATGTAACTTTAGTCAGTGTAATGTAACTAATCTAAAACTCAGTGTAATGTAACTAATCTAAATTTTCTTTAGTTTTCTTTAGTCAGTGTAATGTAACTAATCTAAAATTTCTTTAGTCAGTGTAATGTAACTAATCTAAAATTTCTTTAGTCAGTGTAATGTAACTAATCTAAATTTTCTTTACTCAGTGTAATGTAACTAATCTAAAATTTCTTTACTCAGTGTAATGTAACTAATCTAAATTTTCTTTAGTCAGTGTAATGTAACTAATCTAAAATTTCTTTAGTCAGTGTAATGTAACTAATCTAAAATTTCTTTAGTCAGTGTAATGTAACTAATCTAAAATTTCTTTAGTCAGTGTAATGTAACTAATCTAAAATTTCTTTAGTCAGTGTAATGTAACTAATCTAAAATTTCTTTAGTCAGTGTAATGTAACTAATCTAAAATTTCT
Organism: Tachypleus tridentatus; assembly: GCF_004210375.1. Taxonomy (NCBI): domain Eukaryota; kingdom Metazoa; phylum Arthropoda; class Merostomata; order Xiphosura; family Limulidae; genus Tachypleus; species Tachypleus tridentatus. The sequence goes on from NC_134827.1 coordinate 119,008,936, forward strand.
TTAGTGTAATGTAACTAGTGTAATGTAACTAATCTAAAATTTCTTTAGTCAGTGTAATGTAACTTATCTAAAATTTCTTTAGTTAGTGTAATATAACTAATCTAAAATTGCTTTAGTCAGTGTAGTGTGACTAATCTAAAATTTCTTTACTCAGTGTAGTGTGACTAATCTAAGTTTTCTTTAGTCAGTGTAGTGTGACTAATCTAGAATTTCTTTAGTCAGTGTAATGCAACTTATCTAAAATTTCTTTAGTCAGTGTAATGTAACTAATCTAAAATTTCTTTACTCAGTGTAATGTAACTAATCTAAAATTTCTTTAGTCAGTGTAATGTAACTAATCTAAAATTTCTTTACTCAGTGTAATGTAACTAATCTAAAATTTCTTTAGTCAGTGTAATGTAACTAATCTAAAATCAGTGTAATGTAACTAATCTAAAATTTCAGTGTAATGTAACTAATCTAAAATTTCTTTAGTCAGTGTAATGTAACTAATCTAAAATTTCTTTAGTCAGTGTAATGTAACTAATCTAAAATTTCTTTAGTCAGTGTAATGTAACTAATCTAAAATTTCTTTAGTCAGTGTAATGTAACTAATCTAAAATTTCTTTACTCAGTGTAATGTAACTAATCTAAATTTTCTTTAGTCAGTGTAATGTAACTAATCTAAATTTTCTTTAATGTAACTCAGTGTAATGTAACTAATCTAAAATTTTCTTTAAATTTTCTCTTTAGTCAGTGTAATGTAACTAATCTAAATTTTCTTTAACTCAGTGT